>NC_079230.1:25226626-25249126 GCF_029633865.1 Lampris incognitus
CTATTTCTTTTTCTTTTTTTTTAGTTTTGTAGGGATGCCTGACCAAGCCGGAGGTATTCGAACCGGCAATCCCCGTGTTGGTAGGGTAGCTTAGTGGTCTACTCCGTTGCCTACCAACACAGGGGGTTGCCGGTTCGAATCCCCGTGTTACCTCCGGCTTGGTCGGGCATCCCTACAGACACAATTGGCCGTGTCTGTTAGTTGGGGTGCCTGTTTGGGGGGGAGGGGGAACTGGGGGGAATAGCATGATCCTCCCACGCGCTACACCCCCCCGGTGAAACTCCTCACTGTCAGGTGTAAAGAAGCGGCTGGTGACTCCACATGTATCGGAGGAGGCATGTGGTAGTCTGCAGCCCTCCCCGGATCAGCAGAGGGGGTGGAGCAGTGACCGGGACGGCTCGGAAGAGTGGGGTAATTAGCCGGACACAATTGGGGAGAAAAAGGGGGAAAATCCAAAAATAGAAAACGGGATGCCAGAATACTCACTGCACATTGCCAGACTCCAGTCCAGTGTTTTTTGAGGCCTGGATAGAAAATGGCAGGAATCACAGACAGAGCGCTAATTTAAAGAAGGTGACGCAAGGTCAGACTACATGTGAGGCCGATTCTCTTGTGACGTGTGGATGATGTAAAAAGAGCCGTGCAGAAGGAAGGAAAAAAAAAACATCTCGGTCAAGCGGTCATCCCCGCTGCAGACGGCGGACAAACCGCTTTGAGAATGAGACGCAGTCGACCCGAATGCGACCCCTTTGATTTGTCCGTGACCTTTGACAAGTGCGGCGGTAATGATCAGATCAGTGGCCTCTCCGTGAGATCGCGGCCCTTCGCTGTCATGCTCTTTGATGGAACTGCCCCTCGGCCTCATGGGATTTCATTGGGAGTCTGCCAACTAATCACCACTTTCTCCCCCTCGCTTTCTGCTTAGGCCCGCCGCGTCCCGTATTATTGACTCGGTCGCTCCATCTTTCAGCGTACCCTCTCAAATCCTGCAGGTTCAGTTCACTCTTCTCCGAAAGAACACCTGTCGATAGGTGTGCCGTCACACAGGTTAGACAAATCCCTCCCCAGAACAGACGGCTAGGTAGCGAACACAGCAGCGTGCATGATGGGGTGGTTGTATACTCGCCGCGGTGTGTTGGAAGATGTGAATTTCACTGGTCTCCGTGTGCCCCGTTTCTGTCTTGTTAGGACTATAAAGCTGGCCTCGCCATCGCTGAGGTGGACCTGACTGCTGCCAATATCAAAGATGTGGACCGGCGAGGCTTTGAAATCAACACACCCTTCAAGAATTTCTGGTGCGTGCATTTCCATTTCTGTGCATATGTGTGTGTGTGTGTCTTTGTGTCTCGCTCGCCTCACACTCCTGCTACTACAAAGGATTACACATGCAAGACAGACAGGCGGATGGAGTCGAGCAGAGCGAGAGAGAGAGAGAGAGAGAGAGAGAGAGAGAGAGAGAGAGAGAGAGAGAGGGGCCGTGTTAGCGAGCGTCTTTGATCGCCCAGACGGGAGCACATTCGCTACGCTGCTATTATGCGGGGCACATTTAATGCTACTCAAATCAAATTTCATTGCTTTTCACTGTTTACACAGTAGAAATAACAGGGAGGATCTGACATGACCCCACGGTGTGCTCAGCATGGCGAGGCTGTCATACGCGCTCAGGGTCGGCAGAAGCCTCAGTGGCAGGATATGAAGGATGTCAGCGCTCCATTTCAGATCCTTTTGAGGCCGATCCCACCCCGTTATCGTCAGATTCTAACCACCTCTGGTTGACGAAATGTCCTTCAGAAACGTTTAACCTCTCACGACGCCATGTTTTAATCTCAATAATTGCATCTCGCAAGGAGTCCAAAAATTCACAATCGGCTGTCAAGGGCGAGCAAATTGGTCTAATCCGCTTTTAAAGCGCACTCGCTTTGACAGAATCTCATAGAGAGATAGTGATATGGCGTTATGTCCGAGTCCTTTATTTAGACCTGAAGAATAAGTACAAAACCTTTTGAAACAGGTTATTCTTCAGATAAGGACTGAAAAGAGACGGCTGTCAATGGCCAGCGTATAGCTGTGAAGTTAAAGCTCTTTTCGATATTCATCTTCGTGCCAATTGTATTACCTTCCCCCTCAATAAATTTAACTTTTTGTGTTTGAAATTAAATGAAAAAATATTCACTGTTTGGCTCTTTCATCATCTTTTTTAACCTAAGAGGAATGCTGAAGGGCGAGGCCTTAAGGAGTACATAAGCTATAGTTTTGCCATACAAATGTGCATATTAGGGGCGTCCAGGTGGTGTGGTGGTCTATTCCATTGCCTACCAACACGGGGATCGCTGGTTTGAATCCCCGTGTTACCTCCGGCTTGATCAAGTGTCCCTATAGACACAATTGGCCGTATCTGCAGGTGGTAAGCCGGATGTGGGTATGTGTCCTGGTTACTGCACTAGCGCCTCCTCTGGTCGGTCAGAGCCCCTTTTCAGGGGGGAGTGGGAATTGGGGGGGAATGGCGTGATCCTCCCACGTGCTACGTCCCCCAGGTGAAACTCTCACTGTCTGCAGCCCTCCCCGGATCAGCAGAGGGGGTGGAGCAGCGACTGGGACATCTCGGAAGAGTGGGGTAAATGGGTGGATACATCCATCCAGTATCTGAACCACTTATCCTGCTCTCAGGGATGCTGGAGCCTATCCCAGCAGTCATTGGGCGGCAGGTGGGGGGACACCCTGGACAGGCTGCCAGGCCATCATAGGGCCGACACACGCACACACACACACACACACATACACACACACACACACACACACACACACACATTCATACCTAGGGACAATTTAGTACGGCCGATTCACCTGCCCTACATGTCTTTGGACTGTGGGAGGAAACTGAAGCCCCCAAAGAAAGCCCACACATACACGGGGAGAACATGCAAACTCCACATAGAGGCCGACCCCCCAAGTTTGGACTTGCCCGGGCCGGGGGCTTGAACCCAGGACCTTCTTGGTGTGAGGCGACCGCGCTAACCACTGCGTCACCCTGCTGCCCTATTACTATTATTATTTTTATTATTATTATTATTTACCAAGTCGCTAACTTTTCTTGCTTGTAGCTTAAAAATGTTATTAGAAGGGCGTACTGAGAAAAATAATACGTTAAAGTGTGAGCTTAACTTTAGTTTAGTAGTGCTTTGTGTTCCTCTGGATGCTCTCAGGAGATTTACCCTGGGGTGACGCACCAATAACACACACACACACACACACACACACACACACACACACACACACACACACACACACACACACACACACACACAAGGCACAAAGGTGTGTGCAGACACATGTACCTGGACTAGACCTTACAGTCATTACAGAACAGTGTTCGCCTTTCTGCTGCACACTAGCAGGCTCCAGTAAGACGGCGGCTAATTATCGATCAGGATTTCTGTCGTTCTTGTTCTTTCTTTTTTCTTCTTTTTAAAAACAGCTTCCGCTGCCGGTGTGATACAGGCATCGCTGACTCTCCAGGGTGCGAGGCCTCTCGTCTGGCCCCGGTCCCAGAAGGGCCTCGCAATCAATGAGCCCTCGACTTGTTTGTGGTTTAATAGCCCATTTAGGATACATACCGTCACACATGCCTGAGCAAAACATGACTTGTTTGTTATGTGTGGCCGCCTTTTGTTTTCTCTGCTTCTTATTTATTCTTTTGCTCGTCCTTTGCCTATCGCCCGGTGGAAAGACGTTTAATTTCGTCTCGTTCCTCCACCTCTCTTTTGTACGACAGATCGATCTGTTTGTCTCCGTGAACTTAATGGCCCCGTCCCCATTTGCCGGGTTTGTTAATACATCGGCTGTAAGTGCCATTTTGTGCAGAGGTCAAAAAAAAAAAAATCTTCGGTCTCCCACATTGTTTTGATGAGGAGGTGACTGTTGAAAGTTTTTCTTCCTTCTTTTTTTTCTTCTTCTCTGTGTGGATCAAATCGATTGGTAGCCCTGGGAGCCTTCTGCTACCTGCTCCAGGTGGGGATTAGAGAGAAACCCATCTAATCACTTTAAGCTGCGGAGACTTACTTTGGCTTTATCGTTGTTTTTGCCACCGCTAAATGGACGCGGAGCTGAGTCCGCCACCGCCGCCACAACAGCAGAGCGTTGCAAGGGTCTCCGCCTCGGGGAGGGGCTGAAAGTTAGGCGGAGGGGGGGGGACCATTTTGTACCGTTACTGTAGAAAGGAGTTGTGCAAAACCTTGATTAAGTGATAAATAATAAAGAGTAAAGACGATCCATCACAGCCTCCAGTTAAATGGATGAGCGCTACATTTCCACCCATGGCTGAGCTTTGTATCCTGCAGCAAGGTTGGACGCCAACGTAATCCTTTGGCGTTCTGGTTTCATCGCGTCCTCTGGCGACAGCACACTAGATGGCCTGCAAGACAGGGACGGACCATGAGAGTGGCATCCATTTTGCATAAGAGCTGCTTCAGAAATCCACGGGAGTGCTGGAGAATATGGACCATATAGTCATGGTAATGATAGCGGTCCGTGTATCACAATTTCTGCTTACATGTGCAAAAACGCCATGTTTAGGAATCTGACTGAGGGGCATCTGGGTAGCGTGGCGGGCTATTCCATTGCCTACCAACACGGCGGTTGCCAGTTCGAATCCCCATGCTACCTCTGGCTTGGTCGGGCGTCCCTACAGACACCCGGTCGTGTCTGTGGGTGGGAAGCCGGATGTGGGTATGTGTCCTAGTCACTGTACTAGCACCTCCTCTAGTTGGTCAGGGCGCCTGTTCAGGGGGGAATAGCGTGATCTTCCCACATGCTACGTCCCCCTGGTGAAACTCCTCACTGTCAGGTGAAAAGAAGCGGCTGGCGGCTCCACATGTATCGGAGGAGGCATGTGGTAGGTAGTCTGCAGCCCTCCCCGGATCGGCAGAGGGGGTGGAGCAGCGACCCTCGGAAGATTTGGGTAATTGGCCAGGTACAGTTGGGGAGAAAAAGGGTGGGGGGGAGACTTGTTTTTGTGAGAAATGCACACAACAAAATTGTGTCACGATATGACAACATCTGAATGTCATCCTGATACGACACCATTGGGCGATGGAAAGTGATAATACTGCATTCATGCCGAGGCTTATTTGCAGGCCGCGGTGGTCGCAATGATTGACGTGTTCACACAATGCACAAGATTTGGTGAAAGGAGATAATTTCCATGATTTTTCTTTTCTTTGCATGTAAGCGGCTCGCTCATAATGACATTCAAAATCAAATTACAGCCAACAATTATAAAATGTGACAAAAAACGTGAAAAGAAATCCCTTCTTTTTCTCTCCTGGACAATTGATTTAATTTGGTCTTCAATATTATAGAAGTGCGGTATGATTTTCTCGTTTGCCCGTCTCGTGTTGTTGACCCCGGGGGTTGTATTTCGCTGCCTCCTTCGTTTGAGTCCCCTGAGAACGTGGAGCTTCATCGGCTCGGCACTCTCGCACCTCGCCTGCTGTGTACCTTTTAGTTCCTTTGCGGTTGAGGAGGCCATGTTTCAGTTCAGCAGGCGATGTGAACAACCCTCTCCTTAGACGGGCTGAGATGGGCCCAGACGGATGGGAACAGAACAGCTGAACCCAGTCAACCTATCGATCTGTGTTGTACCTACCCCCCCTTCTCTCTCCTTCTCTCTCTCTCTCTTACCCTCTCCCTCCCCCTCTCTCTCTCTCTTTCTTTCTCTCTCTCTCGTCCTCATCAATTTGACTCTGTTCAGGTTGCAGGGTTGCCATGGAGACCAGCAGTCCTATTTCTTCTTTATAAGTACGTCTTCACTTTCGGTCAAGCCAGAACTTTCTCTCTCTCTCTCTCTCTCTCTCTCCGTCTCTCTCTCTCTCTCTCTCTCTCTCTCTCTCTCTCTCTCTCTCTCTCTCTCTCTCTCTCGCTCTCTCTCTCACACCTTCCCTCCCTCTCTATTGCGGTTTCTTTCCCCGTCTGTCCGTCTCTGTCTCTCTTGCTTTTCCTTCTTACTTTAACTCTCGAGTGCACACACACACACGATTATCTTACCTGACAGTTTTCTCGTTATAAAATCTTCAGCCACTTGCAGAAGTGTTCATAACATGCACACGCATGCAAGTTTAGACTCCACCCACTCCATCTGACCGATAGTTTAGACTCCGCCCACTCCATCTGACCGATCGTTTAGACCCCGCCCACTCCATCTGACCGATAGGCAGTCACTGGCATGCTGCTGCAAGTACATCGTTTACACAGTAATAGACATATCTAGACTTCCCTGTAGGCTGTGTGTGTGTGTGTGTGTGTGTCTGTGTGTTTGCCAAGCACCATGTCTTCACTCTAGGAGACTAATGAGTGAGACATGGCTGAATTAAGAGCTGGAAACGGCTGTCTGCTGCCTCATATACACACAGACATACATGCACATACAAACACACACACACACACACACACACACACACACACACTGACAGGTCCCATGATAGATACCCAATTTGGGAGATTCGACTTTCCTGCGAGAGAGAGACAAGAGATGGGAAATTGTACATGTGTGCATGCATGCATGTATGTGTGTGTGTGCATGCAAGTGTGTGTGTGTACGTGTTAAAAAAAGAAAGAAGTGTGTGCTTGTGGGTGAAGGCACAAACACACAACCATCCTATCCAGATAGCTACTGTCTATGTCTTGTCGTTGTGTAGCTCTCCCTGGATGCTCCTGTTGGATGCAGGGTTTTTCCACAGTAATTTTTCCTGTTGTTGCTGATCTGTCCTCCTTGCCTTGCAAGAAGCTCATTTTCAGGGAGCTCTATGACACGAGGCCGTGAAGGAGCCTAGATACACACAAAGGATAATGTAATGTTGAATGGAGTAATGTTGGCCAGTTTGTAGCAGTCGGAGTATTTCATTGCATACCAAGATGTACGTGTTGGAAGCAAAGAGCCCTGCGGTTTTATTCCTCTTGATAATTTAACTACTGATGCCGGAGTCATGCTATTTTCATGTGCTGGCTCATAATTTTCAGGAAGTAGATATTTTCCAAAGCTGAAATATAGCGTTCGGTAATGAAACCTTTCAAATGTTAAATAAGTCCATGTCATTAATGGCAGAATCAGCGACCTGCGGTATCGAAATGACAAGCCGCTCACTTTTCATGTTTATTTCACCGGACTGCAATTCTTAGCGCTTTAATGGGATTATTTGGACGTTTGGTGCGAGGCCTGATGGTGTGTAACAGTTCCACATTGCTTTTAAATGTTCACCGAAGCTGCAAATGGATTAAGATCAAACCTCCAAATGTAAATTCAAGTCTTTTTTTTCTTTTTTTTTTTAAACCAGCATTCATTTTGTTTTAATCTCTCATTTATAAGACATACCCATAAGATCCTGAAAGAAAATCCCCATTTGGGACTTTATGGAGTTCAGCGGTGCAGTGTGAAGTAAAAAACGATTTACCTGCCCACCACCCGTTGATCAATTTCACTCAATGGTCCGCTGCAATCTCAGCCATATGCACCCCGCAGTCCCCCAAAAATGCTCCGACTGCTGCATAACCCCTTAACCCTGCCAAACGATGCTATGCTGTTTAATTGCTCTCTCGAATCAAATCAATAACAGCGGGGTATTTGTCTCGGTGGGGGGGTGTGGGGGTTCTGGGGCCCAAAAAAAAAATCAATTGTTGCAGCTTCACAGCCGAGTCAGAACGGGAGAAGGAGGAGTGGATTGAAGCAGTCCAGGAATCAATCGCTGAGACGCTGTCCGACTACGAAGTGGCCGAGAAGATCTGGTTCAACGAGGCCAACCGGAGCTGCGCCGACTGCCACGCCCCGCGGCCGGAGTGGGCGTCTGTCAATCTGGGCGTGGTCATCTGTAAGAAGTGTGCAGGTAAGAGGCAGGTGGACACAACTGTTTTGTTTTTTTGGGGGTTTTTTGTTCTTTTTTGTTCTTTGTTTTGATTTCCTGCAGGGTTTTCATCTTCTCCGTCACGCACAGACTCAATCAGTCTTTATTCATTATTCCTACCGCTCAATGCATCACAATGTGCTTCATGCTGAAAGACAGCGAGGAAGAATGCGACATGCAGGCATGTGCATGCAAACGTAAGCAACAGCAAGTACGCACTCGCCAGTACACTTTCATTCAGGCAAACACATGAAAACCATAGATGAAATATGGAAGCAGGCGACTGTCACGCGTTCAAAACCACATAACATTTGCAAGCTTAAATTGCACATATGGGGAACATGCATGCATCACACACATGCACACTGTCATGCACTCACGCATAAACACTGGACAGGATTACTTCAGTTTATTGATTGACTCACCTGAAGAAAAGCCTAATTCATAATAATATACCAACCTTCAAAACACAGCTACAAAGTGCTTTACAGTAAAAACAACCAAAAGATTAAAACAAAGTAAAAGCCGTACAAATAACACATTATAAAAGAGTAAAGTGAATTAAAGTGCCATGAAATATAAACGAACTCACCCGAACGGCTGTTTTAAATAGGTGGGCTTTCAGAAGGGTTGAGGAAGACGGGAGAGAGTCTGCAGCCCTGGTCTGCTCAGGTTGCAACGGCTGCATTACCTCCGTCTCTCTGTCTGGACCTGGAACAACAAGGAACGACACACCCGAGCATGTCAAGGGGCGGGGAGGCACACAGGACGACAATAAGATCTGATAAATAACTTGGGGCGAGCCCTCTCCGGGCTCTGGAAGTAATCGATAATATCTTGAAATCAATTCTAAAAGCAACAGGTGGCCAGGATCGGTGAAATGGGATCATGTTCCCTGGTCCGAGTTAGAATCCTGGCAGCAGGGTTTTGGAAGAGTTGGAGAGATTTTTTTTTTTGCAAATTAAAAATGACAAATTGGTAATGTCACTTACATGAAATAGCAGATAGTTAAATGAATAAAGAGTAGCGCCACCACAAGGAATTTGAGGGTGAGGTAACCCATAAGTATTGTGGGTGGATGTTGGCTAGCGGTCAGTTTTTGTGTGACTCACTCAATAAAATATACGCCTATAAATATAAGGTGTTTGTGCGGGTGAGCTCTGATTGTGCACTGCACCTGTCTTTTGTATGAGATGGTACTCTGACCTGCAGGTTTTACTGGGATAAGATCTCAGGTGATAAGCCACTTACGGAGCTTGGCGTTTGGCCGCAGGACTCTCTCTAATCTCACTGGCAATACCGGATACCACCAATGACATGACAACAAAAATGAAGCCATGGACTCGAAGGGGGGGGGGGTGGGTCTGAAACCTTCTTTCAACACACTCAACGATATTAGAGAGGCGCAACGGCTTGGTTTGATGTGGTCTGCGGAAGGGTGCCTGCTTAGTGTGGCCATCACTTCCAGTGTTAGTTTAGCTATGGTCTGGTCGAACCCATTACCACACTCAGATAATGACAGAAACAGACGGTGTTGTTCCGTTTTGGAGAAACCGAATCACTATTCTTGCAGGTTAGGGTCGGTTGGCGAATTGTTTATATTGAACCTGAACTCTCGAGTGACATGGTGGTGATTTGGGGAAGTGAGCAACAGAGGAGTCCCCTGTCAAGACGGCATCAAAAATTGTCGAGGTTTGTCGGCTTTGTGGCTGTCATTATGAAGACAAGGGATAAGCATAATGTATTTAATGGTACCTTAAAACAGCAACCACCCCGTGGACCCACCACCGCAGGCCGGGCAGCAGGCAAAGGCGGGGACTGGGGCGTGCCGACTTCTGGCATCACAGACAGGTCCAGGAGGACCAACTGGGAGGAGACCCCCGGGGTAAACCCAGAACTCGCTGGAGGGACCACATGTCCATTCTGGCCTTGGAATGCCTTGGGATCCCCTAGGAGGAGTAGGAGGGCGTTGCAGGGGAGTGGGGCATCTGGGGTGCCCTACTTAGCTTGCTGCCACTGTGACCCGACCCCGGAGAAGTGGCTGATGATGAGCGAGATGAGAGAGAGATAAAAGAGCAACACGATTTGGAAGAACTAACCAGGCCCATTAGAGCTAGTGATGCTGTGTGCCTGTGCTAAATCCCTACAGATGAGGGGCTTTGGTTTGCAAAAAAAAAAAAAAGGGGGGATTGTGCCGTCGCCAGCTGGAAAACAGGCTAGGATATTGCGGATTGAAACTGTTTAAGACATTCTTTGCAAAATCTTTAATATTGCTGGTGGAATGAGGCAAATACCCCTCGGAAGAGAGCGCGACCAAATTCTTCGCGGTAGTTACCCACGTCGAAACAAAACCCTTTCCAGCGTCGCAAAGGGGATATCGAAATCTGTAACACAAGGACCTCGGATATGTCCGACCAGATTTGGTTGGCACCGGTCAGAGCGCCATACGAGTTTCTGTCTAGTGTTCAGCCGGACTAGCTACAATGTGAAGTGTGCTTGAGATGAGCCAGACGAACAGCTTATGGGACCAGGAAGACAGAGGATGGATTTGGTTGCTAGCCACATGATATAATCAAATGCGTAGGTGTACTTATACGTGTGCAAGCACAGATTTATTGGTGCTTGCACCCACTGCACATACTTAAATGTGGATGTGCACATGTCTCCCTGCCCCGCCATCTCCTTCCACAGCTACTTAATAAAGGGGCCCTTAGATTTACTCCACATTTTGTTTGATCCTTCACCTCACCTCTGTGAGCCCATGTAATTGGTGCATGTCGGATATCTGCCATCCCTTTTTTTTTCTTCTTACAAATGCCCTTAAATGATTTCATTTACAGGGTGTTTAATATTACAGTTTGTCGACTCGCTGGAAGAGAGAGAGAGGGTGAATATCTACACACGCCGCGCTCTCCTTAAATTAGGCGGTCGCCCGCTCGGAATATCAACGATGGCTCCCACTTTTAATTAGCGCTCCGGTGTCACCGACAATAAAGAGAAACGCTGAAGAAAAGGAAGAGGAGCGAAGTAATGAGAGGGCTAATGGTAAAGATGATCCTGGATTGGCCTGCCTGTCTTCGTGCCAAGACGGAAAGAAATGGGACGAGAGAGAGAGCGGGAGAGAGAGAGTGAGAGAGAGAAAAGCTGAGTAAAAATTTTAATAGTCCTTAAGTCTGCTCTCTGACATGGCGCGTGTGGAGAGTTTTCATTTACTCGTGGTTTTTCTGTTTGCCATAGACGTGAAGGTTGATAGGGTTGTTCTCCCTCATCTTCCACTTGGTGTGGATTTTTTAGTTATTTATTTGTATTAATTCTGTCCTTTAAGATTAAAGTAAGTTTCCTACTCCTGTGTTCATCCCTCTAAAGCGGTCAAGCCCACATTTTTCCAGGTCTCTCCCAATACATTGATCTTCTCTTTCTACCAACGTCTTCCTCAATCTTACCTCGTCTTCGTATCAAACTCCGTTTTATCACAGCCAGAACCACGTTGATCCACAAACAAAGAAGAGAAGAAGTTGGCGTCCGAGTGGCGTAGTGATCTATGCCGTTGCCTACCAACATGGGGATCGCCGGTTCGAATCCCCGTGTTACCTCCGGCTTGGTCGGACATCCCTACAGACACAATTGGCCGTATCTGTGGGTGGGAAGCCGGATGTGGGTATGTGTCTCAGTCGCTGCACTAGCGCCTCCTCTGGACGATCGGGGCGCCTGTTCGGGGGGTAGACTGGGGGGAATAGCATGATCCTCCCTCGTGCTACATCACCCTGGCAAAACTCCTCATTGTCATGTGAAAAGAAGCGGCTGGTGACTCCACATGTATCGGCGGAGACGTGGTAGTCTGCAGCCCTCCCCGGATCATCAGAGAGGGTGGAGCAGCGACTGGGATGGCTCGGAAGAGTGGTGTAATTGGGAGGATACAATTGGGGAGAAAAGGGGGGGAAAGGGAAACCCACCCCCCCCCCAAAAAAAAAAGAAGAGAAAAAGTTTAGGTGATGTCCAGTAGGTATCCGGGTCCCTCTCCACACTTTTTAAATTTCCTTCCAAACCCCAAAAATTACTGGCGGAGATGACCACCGGCAGCAGTTGTCATGGTTACCAGGGGGAAAAAAGAAGAGGAAAGAAAGGCGGGCAGAAATGGCAGAGCTCTTTGTTTTCTTCTGCTCCATCCCTCTCGTCGAGTGAGTGGAGAGAGCCGGCAAAATGCCACAGAAGGAGAGAGGGCAAGAAAAGTGCTCTGTGTGCTGTCGCCGAAGTCACCAGGAAAGTTTTTAATTGGGGCTGAAATCGGAAATTGTTTGCGGGCTGGGCGAGCTTTCTAGAGAGCCAGCAAGGTGTGCTTTTTTTTTTTGTGGCGTTTTCGGGGATGGAGGTTTTATGTCTCAACAGGGAAATTCAAAGCCGAAACCCTGCGCAACAGACTTTAATTGAAGGTCACTACAAACCACGTGCACACAGCACACAAACGCTGTTCTTTTCAAGCTTCATTACCCCTCTGTGCTCTATGGGCAGAGAATGGCACCAAAATTGCCCCTAACTTATCCACCCTACTCCCATGCCATGCACCCTTGTTAAGACATGCTTTGAACCGTTGTGTGGGAAGGCTGTAGACAACAGCGTCCATGAAATGTTCCAGCGTTAAATGATGTGACATGATGATGGATTATTCGTAGGATGCTAAACTTTGCTGTGATTTTATGCTATGCTACATCATCCATCCACCCATTATCCAAACCGCTTATCCTGCTCTCAGGGTCGCGGGGGATGCTGGAGCCTATCCCAGCAGTCATTTTGCGGCAGGCGGGGAGACACCCTGGACAGGCCGCCAGTCCATCACAGGGCCAACACACACATTCACACCAAGGGACAATTTAGTACGGCCGATTCACCTGACCTACGTGTCTTTGGTCTGTGGGAGGAAACCGGAGCACCCGGAGGAAACCCACGCAGACACGGGGAGAACATGCAAACTCCACACAGAGGACGACCCCCAAGGTTGGACTACCCCGGGGCTCGAACCCAGGACCTTCCTGCTGCGAGGCGACCGTGCTAACCATTGCGCCACCGTGCCGCCCTATGCTACATCACGCTGCATCAAACGACATTGCATTGCTTTGTGCCGGTCAAACAACAAGTGCAAAGCACTGCAGTGATGTGAAAATATCTTAAAGGCCCACAGCATGTTTGACAGAAGTCCGCTGACATTTACATCCCCTTTTATCCATAGTGTCACACCTGTGGAATGAATACTTGATGAGAAAATGCTTCTCTGGATGAAATATCTCAGTTTATCCACCATCAACAGACAGAATACATGACAAGATAACGTGGCGGGTCAAAGGTTACCTTCAGTGTATTATCGCTACATGACAAGACCTCACGGAGGGTGATTACATGCGCTCATGGAGTAATTAGCCGTCATCAACTATCAACCATTCTCTCTGTCTGACAAGTGTAAGAGCAGTTCCTTTAATCATAAATGGCTTTTGTACCCCCTGGACAGAGTATCCGTGCCCTGACACCCTTGCCATGCTTCCTGCCCAGCGGTTGTACCCACATTTGCCCGGCTTGTGCATGGCAGGCAGTATTAAGATCGTGCCTGATCATCCTAATTTATCACCAGTTACAGACGAGACACTAATCCACATTCACTCACACGGCATGTTTTGCCTTCGATATTTTATGCATGCGTGAGCCGTCTCTGGCCATAAGCAACCCCAGAAGCCCCCCGCTCACCCAAATAAACAGGCCGACCAGCAAACACAATGAATTACTCATGATTCATTAGCAATTAATGGCCCTCATTCTGCGCTTTCATTTCCAATTAGGGGAGCTGAAGGGACCGAATATGTCTGTTGTGAGTGAGAGAACAGGCTCGCAGTAATGCTCCATTTCTCTTTCTTGTAAAGGCTCGTTTATTACTTATCCCCTCACTGATATTTAGTGTGTGTGGGTGTGTGTGTTCATTTGTGTGCATTTACATTCCATAGGTGTTTGTGTGCATGTATAGATTTCCATTTATATCTGTGTGTCTGCATGTGATCTTGTGTATACATGTGCATATGCTAATGCCCCTCTCTCTGTGTGTGTGTGTGTGTGTGTGTGTGTGTGTGTGTGTGTGTGTCCCCGTCCGTCTGGCAGGGCAACATCGCTCCCTTGGCCCGAGCATCTCCAAAGTGCGGAGTTTGAAGTTGGACAGCAGTATCTGGAGCAACGAGCTAGTTGAGGTGAAGACTACTGCTGCTCTACATTACTGTTCATGTGCTCCACTTGACTAGACATGTTCCCATCATAAAACGCCATCAAGTCAAGTTTATTTGTGTAGCCCAAATTCACAAGGTAGTCTGGAAGGGCTTTGCAATCAGTTCAATATACAACAATATGCGGCATATGACAACCTCTAACCTTGGACCTTAAACCTAAATGAGGAAAAACTCCGCAAGAAAAACCTTCAGGTCGCGTCCAGGTAGCGTAGCGGTTTATTCCGTTGCCTACCAACACAGGGATCGCCAATTCAAATCTCCGTGTTACCTCCGGCTTGGTCGGGCCTCCCTACAGACACAATTGGCCGTGTCTGCGGGTGGGAAGCCGGATATGGGTATGTGTCGTGGTCGCTGCACTAGCGCCTCCTCTGGTTGGTCGGGGCGCCTGTTCACGGGGGAGGGGGAACTGGGGGGAATAGCATGATTGTTCCACGCGCTACGTACCCATGGCAAAACTGCTCACTGTCAGGTGAAAAGAAGCAGCTGGCGACTCCACATGTATCGGAGGAGGCATGTGGTAGTCTGCAGCCCTCCCCGGATCGGCAGAGTGGATGGAGCAGTGACCAGAACGGCTCGGAAGAGTGGGGTAACTGGATAGATACAAATAGGGAGAAACTACTACTACTTTTGGCTGCTCCCGTTAGGGGTCGCCACAGCGGATCATCCATTTCCATCTCTTCCTGTCCTCTGCATCTTTCTCTGTCACACCAGTCACCTGCATGTCTTCCCTCACCACATCCATTAACCTCCTCTTTGGCCCTCCTCTTCTCCTCTTCCCTAGCAGCTCCATATTCAGCATTCATCTCCCAATATACCCCACATCTCTCCTCCACACATGTCCACGCCATCTCAATCTTGCCTCTCTTGCTTTGGGATACAATTAGGGAGAAAAGGGGGGGGAAATTAAAAAAAAAATGAGAGAAACCTCAGGAAGAGCAACAGAGGAAGGACCCCTCTTCCAGGACAGACAGACATGCAAGAGGTGTCAAATGCAAAAAAAATATACAAAAATAACAGAATTACAACATGACATCATAGATTACATAGGTAATATAGAATACATACAGTTAATGCATGACATTTAGCAAATGTGAATGTGCTGGGTAATAAACTAGTAAAGAGAGGCAAATTTAGTGAATCTGTGACCATCCAGGACAACATTAGGAACCCCACAGATGCAGTCAAGAGCCAGCGGGACCCTGCATCACAAACCAGCTCTGCTCAGTGGGACCCTGCAGAAGCAATAGACTTCCCATACACACAACAGGCGAGGCAGACGTCCACACAGCATTCACAGAGAGAGAGAGAAAGAAAACGAGAGAAGTGATGGGAGTGAGGCCGAACTTGTCATCGCAAAAATAAATAGTATAAAAGCAATTTTAAATGAGAACAGCACAAACAAGAGCATAAATCTCCTGGAGAGTGGGACTGTGACCAAGGGAGGACAGGACACATCACAAACAGGCTCTGAAGTCATCAGGCAGTCGAGAGAGAGAGCGAGAGAGCGAGAGAGCGATGATCAGTGGTCATCAGACAGTCCATAAAGGAAGAGGTATTGTCCTGGAAAGCGACACGAGAGAGATGGACAGAGAGAGAGAAAATGAGAGAGGGGAACAGGTGCACAATATGGGCACAAATGTGCTCAGAGATACAAACAGAAGGTTAGGGGTGTGATGCATTCAGAAAGTTTAGGAGCATTCTCGTCTGGAGGACAAAACCAAGAGATTACTGCTGAGACTTGCAGTTATAAATACATTGAGACTGGGACCCTCCCAAAAGAGGATGGCTGTGACAAAGCTCAGAAAGAAGTCAAAGAGATAAAACGACTAGTTGAAAGCTAATGAGAAGAGATGGGTTTTCAGTTTAGATCTGGAAGAGTCAACAGAATCAGATTCTCAGATGGTGGCTGGGAGGTTCTTCCAAAGCAAGGGGGCATGGTAAGAGAAGGCTCTGCAGTGTGCAGACTTCTGTTTAACTCTGGGGACAGAGAGGAGGTCTGCACTTCGATAATGGAGGGCAGAAGAAGGTACATAAGGCTGTATAAGATCTGACAAATATAAGGTGGCAAGCCCATTAAGTATTTTATAGGTTAAAAGTAGCACTTTTTTAGGGTGGCACGGTGGCCCAGTGGTTCATACTTTTGCCTCACAGCAAGAAGGACCTGGGTTCGAACCCCAGGCCTTCCCAGGTCCTTTCTGTGTGGAGTTTACATGTTCTCCCCGTGTGTGCGTGGGTTTCCTGCGGGTGCTCCGGTTTCCTTCCACCATCAAAAAGACATGCATGTTAGGGTTAATACTCCTTCCTGTGTCTCTGAGCAAGGCAATGGAAACGAGAACTGGAGTTGCTCCCTGGGTGCTGCATCTGCCCACTGCTCCTATACAATAGGATGGGTTAAATGTGCAGAGGACACATTTCATTGTAACCGAGAACAAATTTCATTGTACAATGACAAAATAAAGTGGCTTTCTTCTTCTTTATTTAAAGTCAGAAGTAGCGTGAACGTGGATCCAGTGAAGGGAGGATAGAATCAGTGTGATATGGTCAAGATTTTTTGTTTTAGTTAATATTCTAGCAGCAGCAGTTTGAACCAACTGACGTTTTTGAGTGCTAGCGCGTGACAGGCTGGAAAAAAGGACACTGCAGTAATCTAATCTGGATGAAACAAAAGCATTGATCAGGATCTCAGCATCGGCCATGGACAGAAAAGACCAAATTTTGGCAACTTTTCGAAGGTGGAAAAGAGAGGTATTGATGTGAACTTAGAAGATTAGAAAGAGTTGCATTTAGGTCACTAGTAAAGCTGTCACCAGAGCCAGTCAATACAGTGACAGGAGCCAGGGCCTCTGGCATGCTATCGCCAAGTGCTCTCAAGGTTGATGGGCTGATATGATGGGTGCTGAACACGTTGATGCCACAGCTGCGAGGACAAGCAAGTGCCACCTGAAATTTGATAAGAAAGTGGTCTGACTCAGCAGGTTTAAGAGGCGAGATGGTCATATCAGAAACAACTACACGTGTTGGAATCGGATCAGGATTTTTGCCACTGCAATGGGTGGCGTCATGCACATACTGAACAAAACCAAAGGTGTCAAGAACTGTCGAAAAAGCCTTACCAAGAGGATCGGATGTTTTATTTAGATGGGTATTGAAATCACCCTTTCTGACTGCTTACTAGAAATTAAATCGTGGTTTTCATACCACTTCCTCAAACTTGATAGTGATAAAACTGAGCTCCTTTTAGTTGGCACTAAATCTACTTTGGCCAAAACTGATAGTTTTTCTCTTACTATTGACAATTCTATAGTTCCCCCATCGCCTCAGGTTAAGAGTCTGGGTGTCATCCTGGACAACACATTATCTTTTGAAGCTCACATCAACAATGTTACTCGGTCGGCATACTTCCACCTACACAATATTAATCGTCTTCGGCCTTCACTTACACCTAAAAGCACAGCCATACTCCCTCACACCCTGGTTACATCCTGTATTGACTACTGCAATTCTATCCTCTTTGGTCTTCCCCTCAAGCGTCTTCATAAGCTTCAGCTGGTCCAGAATTCAGCTGCCTGTATCATGACCAGATCTCCTTCCATAGATTTTATCACTCCTGTTCTTCAGCAACTCCACTGGCTCCCTGTTAAATACTGTATTGACTTCAAGATCCAGCTCCTCACCTTTAAGGCCCTTAATAACTTAACTCCTTCATATCTTTCCGAACTCCTTCATATCCACATGCCCTCCTGCACTCTCAGATCCTCTTCTGCTCTCCAACTCACTACACCATCGGTCTGCTTGACTACCGTTATGGACTAGATCCTTAAGTCGTTCAGCCCCCCGCCTGTGGAAGTCTCTCCCACAAGACATTCACAACATGGACTCTCTTTCAACCTTCAAATCCCATCTCAAAACGTACCTTTTTAAACTGGCATATTTAGTCTGATCCATACGTCATTGACTTTTGTGCAGATGATGATTTTATACTTATTTGTTGTGTTAACTTTTTATTGTCTACCCTGCTGTTTTGATTGTATGCTGTCTGATACAGTGCTGCTTTGTAGTTTTTACTGTGTTCTGTAAGGTGTCCTTGAGTGTTTTGAAACGCGCCCACAAATAAAATGCATTATTATTATCATTATTATTATTATTATCATTAGAAAGCCACTTTATTTTTGTCATTGTACAGTTGTTTTGGTTACAATGAAATTCGTCTTCTGCATTTAACCCATCCTCTTGTATAGGAGCAGTGGGCAGCTTCAGCGCCCAGGACAACTCCAGTTCTTCTTTCCATTGCCTTGCTCAGGGGCACAGACAGGAGTATTAACCCTAACATGCTTGTCTTTTTGATGGTGGGAGCACCCAGAGGAAACCCACACAGACAAGGGGAGAACGTGAAAACTCCACACAGAAAGGACCTGGGACGGCCTGGGGTTCGAACCCAGGACCCTCTTGCTGTGAGGCAACAGTGCTAACCACTGGGCCACTGTGCCGCCGGGTCAGCATGGGTAGCAAGGTCTGAGAAAAATTCCGTGAAATCATCTAGAAATTGGGAGTGCGACCCAGGTGGCCGGTAGAGAATGACAAGGTAAATGGCGGGAGTCCATTAACCTGGACAGAGCTGTTCACGGCTGTTAAACAGGGGGACATGACTAACACCTCAAAAGTTTCAAATTTAGTGTGAGATTTTGAGACAAGATTAAAGATAGAGTCATAAATGAGGGCAACACCCCCACCTTATTTGGTAGCTCAAGCAGCATGGGCACTAGTGTAGTCAGGCGGTGAGGCATCATTGAGTAGTAAGAAAACGTTTAGTTTCAGCCAAGTTTCACATAAACCAAGCATATCGAAAGTATGCTCCAAGATCAAGGCATTTACCCAAATCGTTTTGCTCAACAGTGATCTGATATTGATAAAGCCAATGTTCAGGGGTTGTGTACTGCTAGGGTTTGCTGGGATAGGCCTTTGATTGGGGCTAGCGATGGAGGAGGTCATTTTAATTGGGGCAAGATATCTGAGGGTAGCAATAGAGGCATTGGGACGCCTGCGTACACATCGAGGGAGAGATACAGTTGTGATTTGGTGAGGTGGTTTGTGAAACACATTGCCTCTGCCAGAAGTAGATATAGTAATTAGATTGTTGTGGTTAGCTTTTGGTGCGCAAGAAAACGTACGCATGACATGGGGGGGACAGTCTCAATCTGATAATCTACACTACCAATCTTATGACCTACACTATCGGAGTTGACCTGGCTCAACACATTGACTGATTTAGTAGACTCCAAACCCGCACTGAAATTGTGCGTAGTGGGTTGTCTAAATGCCTGCAGCCCACCATGCCTTAAGTCCCTAGTGTCAAGCCTGCTGTAGGCAACTATATTCCTGGATTGAATAGCGGTGCCTTCTCTAGTACGGTGCCATAGTAGGGTGGAGGCCATCCGCTTTCAGCATTGAATTGAATCAATACTGTGACTGTATTGATTCAGAGTTATAATATAACATGGTATTTTTGCTCCAGTGATGTGTAGCATGATGAGATAATCACATCAGTCAATCAAGCAAACTTTATTCATATCACATTTACATACATTATATTATATTGTTATATTATATTGTTATTTTAGTTTATTATCATCTACTGCTACTACTTTTGATTGCTCCAGTTAGGGGTCGCCACAGTGGATCATCAATCTCCATCTCTTCCTGTCCTCTGCATCTTCCTATGTCATGCCAGCCACCTGCATGTCCTCCTTCACCACATCCATAAACCTCCTCTTTGGCCTTCCTCTTTTCCTCTTCCGTGGCAGCTCCATATTCAGCACCCTTCTCCCAATATACCCAGCATCTCTCCTCCACACATGTCCAAACCATCTCAATCTTGCCTCTTTTGATTTGTCTCCAAACCGTCCAACCTGAGCTGTCCCTCTAATATACTTATTTCTAATCCTGTCCTTCTTCGTCCCTCCCAATGAAAATCTTAGCATCTTCAACTCTGCCACCTCCAGCTCCTCCTCCTGTCTTTTTGTCAGTGCCACTGTCTCCAAACCATATAACATAGCTGGTCTCACAACCATCTTGTTAACCTTCCCTTTAACTCTTGCTGGTACCCTTCTGTTGCAAATCACTCCTGACGCTCTTCTCCACCCACTCCACTCTTTAAGACCACCACTTTAGTTTATTATCATGTTTCTGAATATTCCTCAATCACCCGCTTAATATATGACATTTGTCCAACGGTCATTACAAATACCATAGAGCAAACTGAATATGAATGGCAGGAAGGCTGAATTTGACATGATACCTCTTGAGTGATACCTATCAGTCTGTCTTTGGTTTTATTGTTTTTCGACTCCCCACAACCAGCTGGTTTCTCCCATAAACTATGACATTTGGCTCTCCATCTCCTGTCTGACCCCCACAGCTCTTCCTGGAGGTCGGCAACAAGAACGCCAACAGTTTTTGGGCCAGCAGTCTTCCCCTGGAGGAAGAGCTTCACATGGGGTCATCGACCGAGCAGCGGGCCACCTTCCTCCGCAGGAAGTACAGGGAGAGGAAGTACCGGAGGGTCCTGGAAGGCTTTCATGACCAGGAGCAACTAAACCAGGTACCAGTTAAGGAAGGACTCCTTCATCAGGATTATGTCAACTCCAAAACTAATATTTTGTAGGGGTCTGGGGACGTTGATATCTGTAATAGACCTATAAAGCATGCTGTAAATCTCATAGAGGACGAAAATAATTCTCTTTAACTATGTCTAACACTAATATTGGCTCTTGTTGCTTTAAAGGGTTGTTCTCTCTCTTGCATTTCTGGATTGGTTGAGGTGGAGTTTGATCAGTTTTGAAGCTGCTTTAGGAAAATGGTTAGCAATCGTCAGCTTAGCATAAGCTGTGTTTTCCCCTGATGTCAACTGGCAGGCAGGGGATGCAACATCCGCACCATGATATATCCATCCATCCATTATCTGAACCGCTTATCCTGCTCTGGAGCCTATCTCAGCAGTCATTGGGCGGCAGGCGGGGAGACACCCTGGACAGGCCGCCAGACTATCACACAGGGCCGACGCACACACACACACACACACACACACACACACACACACACACACACACTTGCTGGTTGTCCATCGTGCCCGATGATGACCATCTTCTTCTATTTGTGGGTCCTTTGAGGACTCAGATAGCAGAAGATACCTGCGCAGAGATGGTTTTTAAAGTGGCATGGGGGGTGCGCTTCTCCCAACGCCACATGACTTGATTGTAGAGGAGATGGTTCCGATGGCAAGGGGGATCCCTAGACGACCGGCACCTCCACACAACTGCAGGGGGCTGCCGGAAATCCAGTTTTTTGGAAACCGCCTCGAAGCGTGCCGCCACAGCTTGCTTTTCTGTTGGGGTAAGCTCCCTTAGCCTTATGTCTTCCAGACTCACCCACAAGGCAGCGGGGCAGTGGTTGATAGGTGCCAGGGTGTGTCCACCAGGGTGGGCCTGCACACCATATCTCTGGGGCCCACTGCTGCTCCGAGATCCCCTGCCAAGTTAGCCTGGGGCCGCAAGACCCCAGTTACCATGTGTGGCCACGGGGAGGCCTGGCAGGAGTCTTGGTGAAGGAGAGGCTATGTACTGGCAAGGGAAGGCTTACACGCTAGGATGCTTCCCTATTCGCCACAAAGGCTAGCCAGCGGCAGCAAGCTAAGGGCAGGAAGGACACAAGCGGGTTGGAAGAACACATGCACCTTCCCTCCAACTACACACAGCTGCACTAGACGCATCACAACACACTGTGTGTATGTACACACACACACACACACACACACACACACACACACACACACACACATACCTAGCGACAATTTAGTATGGCCAATTCACCTGACCTACATGTCTTTGGACTGTGGGAGGAAACCGGAGCCTCCGGAGGAAACCCACACAAGACACGGGGAGAACATGCAAACTCCACACAGAGGACGACCCGGGATGACCCACCAAGATTGGACTACCCCGGGGCTCGAACCCAGGACCTCCTTGCTGTGAGGCGACCACGCTAACCACTGTGCCACCATGCCGACACCATGATATCTGTAATTTCTAATTATATCACTCAATATATTTGAAAAGCAGAATGGTTGGCAAATAGGGATCGAAACCTCCATTCACTTTCACCATAGGTGAACAGATGAATCGATCTGGGTGAAGTCTAAGCCGGGAACAAATCAAGAGATTTATTCATCAGATGGTACCTGGACAACACAGACAAATTTCTGTTTCTTTTTTTTTTTTTGACCATTACTCAAAATGCCAAAATCGATCCGACAACCTTCGGTCTTGAGACTAAATATAAACTCAAGATTACAT
>NC_079230.1:25254126-25286626 GCF_029633865.1 Lampris incognitus
AATCACAGAGAGTTGAATCAGTTCATGTGACACAACGTTTATTGAGAGAGAAACGTTTCATCACTCATCTAAGTGACTTCATCAGTCTCAACTGACTGCAGGTATCCCCACCCTTATAAACAATACAGCGGCATAACGACCAAAACCAGCGATCGGTTTCATATGCAAATTGCCGTGACCATTAACTAGAGTTACAATGGCCATGTGTACTATTCACAGAGGGTTGGGGAATAGTTACAATCACAGCATTGTAAGATGGCGACAGATGTACTCTTAGGCCACCTTAGCAGTAAGACCACCCTTAACACTGACCAAGTGTGTTTCCTCCTGAAGCTGTGTCTTCAGTCCACACGTATGTCACATACAGGGGGCAGTACTATAGGCAGAAACATGAGTGTGCTATGGGTTCCCCAGTGTCACCCATAGGGGCCAACTTGGATATGGAGGAAGTGGAAAAGAGGGCTCTGATGCCCTATCCAGGGACACCACCTAGCCATTGGTTGAGATTTGTGGACGACACTTGGGTTAAAATTGTCGTTTTAAAGGACTAGGTCGACCACCAGCACTCTGAACATTAAACCAGCGGTTGAATGTCACTTTAAGAATCAGAATTTAAAAATGACACGTTTGAATGTCGTCATTTACTGTCAGTCCTGTTTTTTAGAGGCTGTTGGTGACCACCGCCATATACAGTAGACCAGGCACAGGTCCGGTGCGGTACATTCAGAACCAGGGAAGAGTCTCATATCCACCCTGTTGTGTGCTCAGGCGCTGTGTGCGGCTGTGGTGTTGCCTGACGTTGTGCAGACCATGGCGCTGGTGTTCAGCGGGGCGGATGTCATGTGCGCCACGGGGGACCCAGAGTACTCCACCCCATACCTCCTCGCCCAACGGGCGGGGCAGATGCTGCAGATGGAGTTCCTCCACCAAAACAAACTCTCAGGTAGGGTGGGGGGGGGGTGTTGCAAGATTGTGTTTTCGAGAGAGAGAGAGAGAGAGAGATGTTGACATGTTTTATGGTTCCTCTGTTCTTATGCAGAGTAAAGCTTTGTTGAGAATCATTACACTCATCCATACATTAGTACATATATGAATAAATTGTACTTACTTAGTTTGGTTTTTCACTTCAGCTCTTTAATGTTGTGCCATATTCACTTTCATCTAATTTGCCTTCCTACCCCCTACCAGGGCAATAACCAATTTGTGCTGTAAGCAGTGTGACAGGATCTGTGCAGTTTTATTCAAAGTGCAATAGCATGTGCTACTGCGCAATGCGGCGTGCTTCACACCTCACAGTAACCGGTCTGATCGTAGCCTACTTATAGCACAGCCCTGTTCTGTTATTTCTCTTACCGTGCTCATACTGCACTCTTTCATATTTTCACTCTTAAAACGTGTCATATTTGGTTCTTGGTGTCTAAACTTATTTAATCTTGTCTTGCTGTGTACATGTGTGTATAGTTACGTGTAACTCGGAGTAACGTACCAAGTCGAATCCCTGTGTGTGATCATACTTGGCTGATAAAAACTGGCTTGATTCGACTTGACTATAATGACCTACACTTTAAAGATTTACAAAACGATACAAATTTAATGTGCAGATCTATAAATGATGAGCCTCTTAAAGCCGATAAAATCTGTCAATAGCAACACAGTAGAAAAAACCTCTGCCAGTTGGGACCATGTATTGGCATGATGAAGATGTACCTTTTTTTTTTTGTGGATTTTTTCCCCCTCCTTTTCTTCCCAATTGTATCCGGCCAATTACCCTACTCTCTCGAGCTGTTCCGGTCGCTGCTCCACACCTCCTCTGCTGATCCAGGGAGGGCTGCATACTGTCACGCATCTCCTCCGTTACATGTGGAGTCGCCAGCTGTTTCTTTTCACCTGACAGTGAGGAGTTTCGCCAGGGGGACGTAGCGCATGAGAGGGTCACGCTATTCTCTCCAGACTGACAAGATAAGGAGCTAGTGCAGCAACTAGGACGCATACCCACATCCAGTTCCCCACCTGCAGACACGGCCAGTTGTGTCTGTAGAGACGCCCGACCAAGGCTGAGGCAACACAGGGATTCAGTCCAGTGAGCCCCGTGTTGGTAGGCAACAGAGTAGACCACTACGCTACCCGGACACCCCTGACGTACCTTTTTCTTGGACTTTTTTCCCCAGTATATTTTCATCCCTGTACTATTCTTTGCTTCTTGACATGTGCACTTTCCCCTTGGAGAGCAATGAAAATATCCACTGAACACGTATTCGGACAGGCGTGTATGTGGCTGTTGGCTCACGTTATTTAGTGCATCATGTCTCCGGTCATTGTGCTGGGGGGGGGGGGGTAAGAGTCCCAAATAAAGGTAAACAGAACTTTGTCATGGCCAGGGTTGCCTCCAGGCAAAGCACAGGATAGACTTGTTCAACAAAACCCCTTTTGTTATATAAAGCATGGGTAAAATATTCTTCTCAGACCCTGACACAACCACTGATAAAAGTCTATGGGTAAATGCCCCTACCCAGATGTGAGCCATGTGTGTGGGACCCCCAGCTGTTGGCTCCACATGTTTTCAACCCGTTGTCTTTATGGCTTTACAAGCCAATCATGTTAAAATTATACGTTCAGTGTAGCCATGCCATATTCATAAAAGCACAGCGGGAAACTTTCTAACGGGCTTCGCTATTGCTTTACCCTTTGAGGGTCCGCCTCAGCACCTGAGACAGATCTTTTCCCTCGCCACCCAATCAAGTGGTAGGAGCCATACAGTACCCCATCACCTATAAAACCCCGATGTCTCCGCAGCTCATCTCCCTTTTTCACGAAGCCATCTTGAGTATTGAGCTGAGATTTTTTTCTACCTCTTACCCTCCAGTGTCATAGTTATGATTTACTCTATCAAGACCTGCTCCTCCTGCTCCAATGAAATGTCTTCTCTGGACAGCCGCCAGGCCTGCTTCTTTTTCCTTGGTTGGTGTCATCAGGAGGAAGCCAAGAACTTGCCCCGCCTGCCTCACTCTCCCCTGTGTAAAGTGCAAGAACAGGCAGAAGTACACCAACTCCTTTCGCCTCTCCCACGCCGTCCAAGTGCCAGTGAGCAAGAAGGCGGTAGCCCGCTCTAAACCCTGGAACGAGTATGACGATGAAGAGGACCCGGCCTCTCTTTCCCTTGACTTGGAGCCACCGGTTGTTCACTGGTACCCGCTTGACGATCTGCCCTGCCTGTTTTCTTCAGCCACCGAGAGATTGGGTATCCCGCTTCCGCAATGCCCTCTCCGCTGCTCCCTGGGATGACTTCATGGTTGGCCTTTATGCTCAGCCATGCGGTAGGCCTTGCCCTCATTTGCTGTGTCTGGTGGTCACAAATATTCAGAATGTGCGTGCCCCTTCCACCACCAGAGCTTATTTTTGTGATCTGATGCAAGGCCAGGGACCTCAATCCTCGTTCCTGCCCTTTGCAGGATGTTCTGTAGTTCTTACAGCACCTGTTTGATGGTGGCCATGCTGCTTCCACCTTGGGGGTGTTTGCAGCAGTGATGACAGCGGGCCATGATGGGTTTGGCTGCTTCATGATCAGTAGCCACCCTTTGGTCAAGCACTTCCTGATAGGGTCCGTAGGTTGAGCCCCCCTACTCCACGCTTTGTTCCTCAGTAGGACCTGCAAATGGTTCTGGACGGGTTGGCTGGTCTGCCATTTTGAGCCACTTGGCCAGGCGGACTTGGAATTGTTATCTATCAAGGCAGCTATTCTCTTGGCTCTACTTCAACCAAGAAGGCGGGAAATCTGTGTGCCTTGTCATTACCGTCCTGCACGTCTGTCAGTGACAACAAGGGGTTGGTGGAACTTCGCCTCAACCTGTCCTTCCGGCCGAAGGTCATGACCTCCTCATTCAGATTTAGGGTCATCTGTCTGAGAGCTTTCTTTCCTCCTCCTCATACTAACAAGGAGGAGGAGCACCTCCACCCTCAGTGTCCGGTGAGGGCACTTTGCTGTTATGTGGAGTGCTTGGCAACAGTCAGGAAATCCGACCAACTGTTCATCTGCCATGGCGGTCGGGCTCAGAGGGCTCCTCTGTCGGTGCAGCGGTTCAACCACTGGATTTGTGATGCAGTCTGCAAGGTTATGATGCTATAGGCCACCCTACTCCTGTGGGCATCAGGGTGCACTCTTTAAGGGGCATTGTGTCCTTGATGGCACTTAGGGGAGTGTCAGTGGAAGACATCTGTTTGGCGGCATCCTGGTCCTCCACTTCAACTTTGGTGCAGCCATATCTCAGGGATATGATTGCTGTATGGGTACCCCATGCAGTGCTTGGTGCATGATCAAGATAGGCCTCGTTTTCAATCGACTGCTAAGTCGGCTGTGCCAAACCCTTGATGGGTTGTTGCAGTATGGTATGAGACACTCAGGTGGGGCAGTGCTTGACCGTTGGACTGCTGCTGTGGTACAGTACGGTACGAGACCCTCAGAGGGGGCAGTACTCATCTGTTGGACTGCTGCTGTGTAGGGTGTTATGTCGTCTTGACTAGTGCCAGTCAGGCCCAGTTGTGAGTATATTCATCCCCAACAGCCTTTGGCTTAAGTGTGAACCAACAGTGAAGCCCGTTAGAGGGCAGAGCACATATGACAGACAAATAGTAGTTACCCTGAATGTAATTCCAGTTCTATCAGTATACGCGTAGCCCTCTAACCTCCAGCCCAGCTGGCCCCAGTCTTAGTTGTTTAGTTCAGAGGGAGACAAGCTGCAGAGATGCAGGGGTTTTATAGGTGGTGGGGTGCCGTGTAGCCCCTACCACTTGATTGGGTGGTGAGGGATGCCGAGGCAGAGCCTTGAAGGGTAAACCAATAGTGAAGTCTGTTAGATGGCTGTGCACATACTCAAATAACTATTTCTTCCTTTGATTTTTTCCCCCAAAAATGAAAATGGGGGGAAAAAAACACACACGTAAAACCTGTCTGTTTAAAATAAAAACTTTTTCCCCCATTCAATCTCTCTCTCTCTCTCTCTCTCTCTCTCTCTCTCTCTCTCTCTCTCTCTCTCTCTCTCTCTCTCTCTCTCTCTCTCTCCCTTCTTTCTCTCTGTCTGCCCCCCAACTCCTCCTTGTGCTGCTTGTCTCCTGTTCCCCGGCATTGGAGCCTTGTTACAGATGTGCTGTGTTGTTTGGATTCCCCATGACACGCGTACTGTGGTTGTATAGTTCCACGTGGGGGTGATGATAAGAATGTATTAAATTACAGGAGCGAGCGAGGCCTTCGGCGAGGGCCAGGGGAGGCTTTCTGAGGGACCCTGATTTACATAATGTATGCACTGCATCTGTGCGCACTCTCCACCGCCGAGCCTGTTCCCAGTCCTAATTGCTGGCATGGGTCACCTGGTCGCCATGGTAATGGCTGTTACTTGGAGGTTCGCTGGGAGATAGACACACACACACACGCACACACACACACACACACACACACCACACACATCTGCCCTCATCAAAGTTTTGCGTAATGAAGATGGGAAAAAGTGCTTTATGGCTGTGTGTCTGTGTATATAATCGTGCAAGTGTGTGTGTGTTTGTGTGTGTGTGTGTGTGTGTGTGTGTGTGTGTGTGTGTGTGTGTGTGTGCACGTGTGCTTGACTGTCCAGAATGCTTCTGTTGGTCTATTTAATCATGTTCGTTGTAAGTGTGTGTTTGAATGTTGTGGGTGTGCATGTCATTCAGGGCCTTATTTTTTGTCAGTGTGTGTGTGTGTGTGTGTGTGTGTGTGTGTATGTATGTATGTATATATACATATATAGTATATGAGAGAGAAAGAGAAATTCTTTAGTTTTTGAAGAATTCTGTTGCCACAGTCTGCACAATACAATACAAGTGTGCCTTCATAAATATTTGTGTACATATTTACATTTCTACAGACACATATGGATGCACAGATACTACTCCATACTCCGAACCTGTGTACATGTATGCACATGACGTTTAATGGGACATGGGCACACTGATATGCATATAGCTTGTCAGTATGCATAAAACTAAAGCCCACCAGGAGTTTGTTAGAAATCCAAATAAACGAGAGGGAGCGCCGTCTCTTTTCACCCTATATACCACCTGTTAAAGCAAAGACGTCCACCAGCTTCTCCCCTAAAGCCCCTGGCGTTGCTCATTTGTAGCTTCTCTCCAACTTCAGGATCACCACCGCCACCAGACAACAGAGCGCCTCCGCGTCATCAGCCGCCCCATACTTTTTTTTTCTTTTTCTTCCTCCATACTGGTGCCCAGGCGCTAACGTGTGTGCACGTTCCCCGTTGACCTCGGCGGAATCGGGTTTCCCAGTGCAGCCTTGTTTTGCCCAAAAGCACCTTGGGATATGATAGGAGCGTGGTCATTTGCATATCCCCGCCCTGGGGGTCATTGGAACAGCCAATGGCCATGTTCGGAGGTAGCGTCTCTTATCAGCTCGACAGCCCCGAGGGCGGGATGGATGATGGCCGCCGTCCCTCGTCGCCCCTGACTTCTAGCTGTCGCTATTTCTAAGTTGCCTTTCAGGCACAGTGTTTGTGTCTCAGTAGCTTTTCAAGATTATCCTTTTTCTTTTCACCCCCAGGAAAAAAGCTGCATACACATAAACTGACTGACTTAAAAACTGACTTGTGTTCTACGCCTGCAAATATAACGTGTCCACACAGCAGGACACGACACCGCCCCCTGGTTGGCTTCCTGACCGGGGTAGTTTTATATTCGCCACAGTCAGAACAGGGTCACAAATGCGGCCATGCAGCGGCCTGTGTTTTTCTTTTTCTTTTTTTTTTTTTAGGATTTCCCCCCATTTTCTCCTCGGTTGTACTTGGCCAATTACCCCACTCTTCCGTGCCGTCCCGGTGACTGCTCCACCCCCTCTGCCGATCCGGGGAGGGCTGCAGACTACCACATGCCTCCTCCCATACATGTGGAGTCGCCAACCGCTGCTTTTCACATGACAGTGAGGAGTTTCGTCAGGGGGACGTAGCACGTGGGAGGATCGCGCTATTTCCTCCAGTTCCCCCTCCCACCTGAACATGCGCCCTGACCGACCAGAGGAGGCGCTAGTGCAGCGACCAGGACACATACCCACATCCGGCTTCCCACCCGCAGACACGGCCAATTGTGTCTGTAGGGACGCCCGACCAAGCCGGAGATAACACAGGGGTTCGAACCGGCGATCCCCGTGTTGGTAGGCAATGGAATAGACCGCTACACCACCCGGATGCCCCATTCACATGGTTTTTTTCTTTTTTTCCCGATATTGAATTATTCACTTGAAATGTATTCGAAAGTTGGATGGAAACACGACTATTGTAAGTCTGTCTGGGAGACAGCATCACCTTAATGCCTTAAAAGTAACTACAGTGCGGGCGTCCAGGTAGCGTAGCGGTCTATTCCGTTGCCTACCATCATGGGAATCGCCAGTTCAAATCCTCGTGTTACCTCCGCCTTGGTCGGGCGTCCCTACAGACACAACTGGCCGTGTCTGTGGGTGGGAAGCCGGATGTGGGTATGTGTCCTGTTCGCTGCACTAGCGCCTCCTCTGGTCAGTTGGGGCGCCTGTTCGGGTGAGAGGGGGAACTGGGGGGAATAGCGTGATCCTCCCACGCACTACGTCCCCCTGGCGAAACTCCTCACTGTCAGGTGAAAAGCAGCGACTGGCGACTCCACATGTATGGGAGGAGGCATGTGGTAGTCTGCAGCCCTCCCCGGATCGGCAGAGGGGGTGGAGCAGCGACCGGGACGGCTCGGAAGAGTGGGGTAATTGGCCAGGTACAAGTCGGGGGAAAAATTGGGGGGGGGGGATCCGAAATAAATAAATAAATAAAAGCAAATACAGAGCGATGTAAACACATGGAGGCTGTGTTAAGGGGGGGGTGCAAACTATAATGTTGGGGGCCACTGCGCCGTAACACCAAGTTAAGCAACGGCGCCGCTTGCTGTTGGCGTCTTCCTCCGAGTCCCCGTCTCGGAGAGTTTTGGAGGAAAAATAAGGTTTATTGTTCACACCCCAGCTTCCCTGATGTGCTGTGTCTCCTGCGACATTAAAAATTCATCCAGCAAGCTTTCTGTGTGGATAATAAAAACATTAACACAAACATGGACATAAGCACACACACACACACACACATACACACACACACACACGCAAAACCCAGATCCCTTTTCCTCTTGGTACCCTCTCCCATACTGTTGCTCATGCCACTAAACGAATGTTCCAGCTTGTCTGGGTAGATGCTTGTGGTTGTTGTTGTTGTTGTTGTTGTTGTTGTTTTACACACACACACACACACACACACACACACACACACACACACACACACACACACACACCAGCCTGTCAGAGGGTCAGCAGGTCACCTGCAGCTGCTGAGAGACGGGGGGGGGGGGGTCTTCTTACAGGCGTAGCACATTAGTATGTGGATGGCTGAAATCAGGAGGAACATGTTGCAGAGGGCTGCTTAAGGAGTATATGTAAGGGATGATAGTGTGTGTGTGTGTGTGTGTGTGTGTGTGTGTGTGTGTGTGTGTGTGTGTGTGTGTGTGTGTGTGAGACAGAGACAGCGTGAGTGTGTCTGTCTGTTTGTGTTGCTGTCTGCTGCCTGTTGGGGATCACTGTGTGGTTGTTGTGGTGGGTTGACCAGATGGCACTATGTCATAATTGAGCCGTATGTCATCCCGCCTCCTCCCCAACGGGGACCGGTCCAATCGGCGCAGGGCCGACTTCTCAATCACTGCCCCCATAGCAAACCCAGTCCCACCTTATCGGAGTCCTTTAGAGGGCTAAAGGCTTGTTTAAGAGGCTCAGACAGAGCCTTGTTAAAACCGATGCACCAGTCAGACTGGAGGAGACCAACCCAGGGGCTTATTTACATTCTCCGTACCTGAGTAGATGGGAAATACTGTGTTTGTGTATGTCCGCATGTGTGTGAGGGTGCTACAGCTGAGCAGCTAAACTACCTTAACTGTAACTGTACACGAGGGGCTTCCCGGTGTTCCCGAGGAAGCTCGCTTGTGTTATTTAAACATTGTGGAGAATGTGGTTAACTGAAAGTGAAATTGCATGGAATACATATTTGTGTAGAGTGCACATGGGTATGTAGTACATTTCACACTGCACATTTTGTAGAACTGTTTCCCCTAACTTGGGCTATTTTTGACTTTTTCTGGTTTCAGATTAATTTATTTGATTTCCTTTTAGCATGCACTGTTGCTTAGATGATCTTCTTCTGATGTTTTCTGCTGTGCTGGACCTTACACAGCCATTGGAGAATCCCATCGAGCATTTCACAACATTTTTGTAGTAGTATTAATTTTTGTACTACTATTTATGTGACAAATAAACATTTGAGGGTGGCATGTGGCAAAGTGGTTAGCGCGGTCGCCTCACAGCAAGAAGGTCCTGGGTTCGAGTCCCGGGGTCCAACCTTGGGGGTCGCCCCGGGTCGTCCTCTGTGTGGAGTTTGCATGTTCTCCCCGTGTCTGTGTGGGTTTCCTCCGGGGGCTCGGGATCCTCCTACAGTCCAAAGACATGTAGGTCAGGTGAATCAGCTGTACTAAATTGTCCCTAGGTATGAATGTGTGTATTTCGGCCCAGTGTGATGGCCTGGCGGCAGCCTGTCCAGCATGTCTCCCCGCCTGCCGCCCAATGACTGCTGGGATAGACTCCAGCATCCCCGTGGCCCTGAGAGCAGGATAAGCGGTTCGGATAATGGACGGATGGATACACATTTGAACTGTGTATTTTGAAAGTCCACAGTTCGCCATAACATCCCACGACCATCATTCATGGGCGGTTTGTTCCTTCGGATGGGTCGGGCGACGCACCACCAAAGGGGAAAGGGAAAGAGAATTTTTCCATCACATTGTACCAAGTGTTAATCTAGCTGTGACTGTTCCAGACACTTTGTCCTGTGTCTGAATATCGTAGTCCAGTCAGTGTCAAGTCGTGTTTCATGGAGTATCGCCCCTTTCGGGCGATTTCAGTTTGTTTGAAAATCGCCCAGATCGCTCTGGTCGACTTTCATGTTGAGGGAATTTTTTTCGAACTGCGGGCACTGCAGTGCAATCTCTATGGGTTCCAGGTGGGCTTGTGCTAATGTGTTTTCATCATACGTAACCAGGGCAACCAGTCATACCTCATTACTGCTGTATGTCGCCGCTATGCCTGCATGGTCGCCATATTGGAGTGTTCGAGATCCGCTAGTAAACAAATACAATGTGTATTGAGAGATGCAGACTTCACTACTAAATCAGCCATAATTCACTGAATTCAGAACCGATTTTCATGAAATTCGGTTTGTTATAAACGTGAGAAATTGAACATGTTATTGGTTACTTATTGGAATTAAATTTAGTTAACGTGGGCAGCTCTAATCAGCTCTGCCAAAACATTAACCCTCTGAATAGCTGCTACTTCCTCTTGGACATGCAGGCTGTGATCTATGACGAGGCAACGTCAAGTGTAAATTTAGAGTTCAAGCTTTTGTGAGTTTCTCCAAAACTGTAGATTTCTATATGTTATATTTTTATAAAGCTGCCTAGTTGCTTGGGCAACTTATGCATGTCACCGATGTACATCATGTCTCAGAGAAAGTGAAAAGCATGAAACCCAGAAGATGCATATGGACAGTTGCCTGAAACTTTTGCCTTTCGGGAGGATCAACACTACCACACAATAGGACGAGAGCTACAGGATAGCTGCACGTTGTCACAATGATGAAGGATCAACAAACAACATTTTAGCCCATGTTGATTGAAGACCTTACTCAGTTTTATTTGATTAATGGTGAAGCAGGTCTCTCTTCACTTTAAAAGGTATTTGTGAGGGCAAACTGATAAATGACAATTTGTCTGTTGGTGACCACAGTAGATTTTTCAGTCATTGTAGAGCCAAAATAAGTTTGTTCAAGACATTTACAATGAATTCCTGGATGTATTCATTCATTCATTCATTCATTCATTCATTCATTCATGCATGCATCATCAGCTGCTTCTCTGGGGTCGGGTCGCGGTGGCAGCAAGCTAAGTAGGGTTCTCTGATGAAGCCAACAAAACCACATCATCTGCGAAGATCAGAGATACAATTCTGAAGTTCCCAAAATGGACATACTCCTACCTTTGGCTGTGCCTTGAGATCCTGTCCATGAATATCACAAACAGAATTGGAGACAAGGGACAACCTTGGCAGAGTCCGACACCCACCGAAAACATGTTTGACTTTGTGCAGAGAATGAGGGCACAGCTCTCACTTTGGTTATACAAGGACCGGATGGCTTGTGGACATGCAGGTGGCTTTTGTGACAGAGGAAGATGCAGAGGACAGAAAGAGATGGAAATGGATGAGCCGCTGTGGCGAACCCTAACGGGAGCAGCCGAAAGTAGTAGTAGATTGTAGGCTTAGGAACAATCCTTGTTGTCATCGCGTGGTTACTGGTGGTATTGCTGCGTGAGGTGACCAGAAAAAACAAATGCAATGAGACAATATTCAAGTTAGCTAGCTGTCTTAGGTTAATTTCCCCACTGAATGGATCGCCTTAGCCGTCAACAGTTGCCCTCCTGTAAAGAATTGGCAGGGACCGCCACTGCCGTCGTTGTCATAGGGTATTATGTTGATCTTGAATATTTCCTGAGTTTGAAGAAGCCAAAAAAAAAAATCAACTGCACCCAAAATTTCCCCTGAATTTGCCATTTGTCTGCTCAGTCACCTGACTAGATTCCGTCATTCCTATAATACCCAGAATTCACTGCGTAATCTCTTCAGTTTACTCCAACTCGTACATGTACAGTTGTACTTACCCGGGTCCAGACCTTTGACTCCACCCACTCCAGTGAAGTGACTGATTCTTGTGGTCTGGCATCATGACATGAAACCGTAGTTTGTCAGTTGAAAAAGGGATCATCCAATGAGTGTGTGGGGGGGGGGTAACAATCAGCCAATCAGTGTCACGGCTGGGACTGATGCTGTCTGTAAAGCTGTTATGTAATTTGCAAATCTTCAACCCTGACAAATAGTCGAAAACAGAAAAAAGAATAAGAAAATAGTCGAAAACAGAATAGACACCCGATCTTTAAGGGAGAATTACCCCGACATTTGGGAAACGTTCACTTAATGACTTCTCTTTTGCGTTTGGGCTCCTGACTAATATTCTTGTCTTAAAATGACCCCCCCCCCCGATTAACAAATGTATTTGACATGGACAGCATGTCTTCTCAATATCACCTGACACTGTAGTGTGTTTTTACTTCGCTCTGCTCCGCTCTTCAAAACCCCAGCTAAAAACCAGTTAGTTGGCATGGCCACGCATCAGGGTCGACTCCAAAAGACGTTAGATGCAGGGGGAAACATTGGACTCTTGTGATTGGTTCAGGAGAATGGAATGCCCCTCCCCCATGGAAATCAGTTAGAGGCAATGTCAGACTGAAGTAACAACTTGACAAATCTGTCAGGCAACTGCTAGAATATCATGAAATACATACTGGCCGTCCATGTTGTTTTTTTTTGTAGCCCACTGGTTAGTGCTGTTGCCTCACAGCAGGAAGGTCCTGGGTTCGAACCCCAGGACGTCCCAGGTCCTTTCGGTGTGGAGTTTGCATGTTCTCCCCGTGTCTGTGTGGGTTTCCCCCGGGTGCTACGGTTTCCTCCCACCATCAAAAAGACATGTGTGTTAGGGTTAATACTCCTGCCTGTGCCCCTGAGCAAGGCAGTGGAAAGAAGAACTGGAGTTGGTCCCAGGGATCTGCAGCTGCCCACTGCTCCTATACAATAGGATGGGTTAAATGCAGAGAACAAATTCATTGTACCCTGTGCAATGACAAAATAAAGTGGCTTCTTAAAATGACCACCATCTAAATGAGGGAGTCTGCAGGCGAACTCTTCCCACTTAAAAGTGGACCCATCCACAACGCCGGACGGGGACTACACAGAAGTGGTGCTGTCCTATTGTGAGCTTTACTGAGGAGCCATACATGGAGATTAAGATGAAAAATGGCAGTTTCCCTTTATAAATCATTCAGAAGAGGCTGTGCGTGTGTGTGTTTGAACAGAGAGAGATGGGCCACCATGATTTAACGGCAGTAGTCGTACTAGAAGTCTACATTTTTGCTTTCGTCGCCCCTTCCGACTTGTAATGAGACGTTTTGGAGATCTGTCGCCACTTGGGATATTCTGGTCAGTTTAAAAGGCGACGCTGCAAATCCAATGATTAAAAACGCTCTTTAGGTGAGGAAACAAAAAAGAAATGTTGTCAGTTCAATTAAAACACACAGATGATTTCATCCAAAGTAAACCGAAGGTGTCTCTCAACTTTAATAAGCAGCACATTACAAGCATTACTTTCATACCGGCTGCCATATTGTAGTAGAAATGAACACATTTTTTATTTTTTTAATAGTAGTATCTTTTTTGTAAACTATACTCCACATTTGATGGGTTTTTTTTTTTTACTTTTAATCAATTTATGTCAACTTCATTTTGTCAGAATAATTATATCGACGCACACCAGATCATCAGGATAATGAGTCTGTGAGTAAATCACAGGTGAACCATCATCTCCTGTCTTGTCAGATTAACTGATGGTGTTTTTTTTTCTTTTTTGTCGACTGACATGTGGCCCTGAGACGGGGTGGCGGTGATTCCTGCAAGGGAAGAAGAAAAAAAAACGTCGCTTCAATTAAAAGTGGTTTCAATTAAAGTTATTTTACCTAGCTTGATGAGAGCGCTCGAGGTAACAGGAGATAAAATCTCTGAGATATAGTCCGGGCCTCGGCAGAAAATTGAACTGGAGAATTGAAGCTAATTGAATTTGAGAACGATAAGGTTTAACGGGGGGAGCTCTTAAAAGCAGCAAGACAGGACAAGAAGGGAGAGAGAGAGAGAGAGAGAGAATGTGGGGGGTGGGGGTGGGGGGGCAGAAAAGGAAAAATGAGAGCGAGAGAGAAAGTGAGCATAGACACGAGGCAGATATGGATAGAGATGAAGAGGGTGGGAGAGCGTGAGTCGGTTATATGGGAGGGGGGGTAAGAGAAACCCTTTTTTTTAACACATTCCTCAACAGATGTATGGCGTTTTCTTCCTTTTAAACTCCGCAGGAACACCTTATCTCTGACCCTGATCGAGGGCGGCTGGGCGAAATTAATAATCCATGCCGACTAAAGAGCGTACTTTGAGTTCACGATATTAATGAGACACCCCATTGATCCCCGCGACGGCGTTCCCGTTTCGTCTTTCTCCGCGTTGCAGCTCAGTCAGATTGCAGCATTAGAGACACGGCGATCCCCCCCCCCCCCTTGCTGGTAGAAATCCAGCGTCTTGCTCAGGGACACGCCGGCATGACGGATGCGTACTAACACACAGTATGGATGCAGGTCTTCCTACACAGCATCGCCACGCTGCAGTCAGGGTGAACAGATGCAAGTGGTTCACATGTGGGGCAGTCAGTCAGACTTTGCAGGACAACGTGAGACAGATACTACTGGATGTGTGATGTCATGTGTATTTGGGGTTTACAGGAGAAATGTGTCGTTTTACAATGTGGGTCTTATTTTTGTCATTTTTACCATCCTGCATGTCGTTTACAATATCATTTTACTCACTGGCTTCATCTTGGAGAATCTGGATACGGGCTCGCCGCTGGACTCAGCTTTGAAATAATGTCCCGTCCTTTCAACAAACCCCCCCCCCCCTTGTGTCTCAGTCAGACTGTGTCCATGATTGTCCATTATCTATGACTTCTCTATTGTACCCTGCCCTCACTCTATTTTTCCGACGATCCCTCTGTAAAGAAATAAATAACACTTTAATTAACTTCATTTGGAAAATTAAGTGCCGTTACTTAAAAAAAAGGAGATTTTAGCAGGCCCGAGAGGTGAAGGTGGCGTGGAGTTATTGGACTTTATGGATGTGAACTATACCTTCAAATTAAAATGGATTAAAGAATATTTGAAAGCTCCAGGATCTTAATGGTACTTAATACTGCAGAAGATTTTTGGAAAAATGCCCTACAATTTATATTACAATGTAATTATAATGAAACCAGGTTACCACAAAAGTTGTCTAAATCTCACATCAACAGGCTCTTACGGCAGCAAAATTATGTTTTAACCGCAACTTCTCTCCTCGCAAAACTATTATCTTGCAGACTAACAAAATGGTGACGCTCAGCTTCTCAGATACGAGGACTGTCTCAGATCTAAATCCTTCCCTGTCACTTACAAAGAATATCAAACGGTCATAAACGCCATTCCTAGTGGATCCTTCAGCTGATGAAGTGCCATGCTCCGAGGCAAGAGCCACAGGAACTGGAACCTACTTTCTTTGTTGGTGGAGGAGATATCAAAAGCCACACATGTACTAATAAACATATTAGGAGCCATTTCTACAGCAGATGGAAATTACTCCATGAGGGAAATTTGTGTGCAGTTCCCATTTTTCCGACATTCTTTGGCTTCTCCCATATAAATTTGTCCTCCCCAACAAATTGGAAAGAAGAGCACTACAAAATCACACACAATATGTATCCCACCAGCAAAACAATCTCAAGATTTATGGATATCGATATCAATTCTGAATTCTGTAAAAATGAAGAAGAAACTATTAAACATCTATTTTGTGAACGTCAGTACACAGCAGGATTCTTGGGGAAAAATTGAGGATTATTTTGTTGCTCAAACCAATCGTTCAATGAAGCTGGAAGCAAAAGATGTAGTGCTACGTTATGAAAACAAAAATCAGGGAGTTCAGCTTCCGGGTCTTGACCGAGTGTTTGGCGTCCCGCCGAGACAAATTGTTGTATTGTATATGCAAATGTACTTGCAAGTCACTAAAATGTTAACTTTCCGGCTGTAACTAATTCATTTATTTTTGCTCTGAATCTACCCCAATACCCAATGCTGCAGCCCGATGGCAGCTTTAGCATTAAGCAATAATTCAGAGACGTATCTATTTTTCAGCGGTCGACCTTCATTAACAAATGGATGTTATTACTGCAAGACACATCTACATGGCAGCCTCGGAATTTCAATGCCGGCTCTTTTTCCAGTGAAATGGCAGAAATGGATATTACCTGTGGCTCTTCTGCCTCTTTTAATTCACTTGGTTACATTTACAAGTCTTAATAGTAATGTACTGTAAGAGTCTTAATATTAATGTACTGTAAGAGTCTTAATAGCAATATACGGTAAGAGTCTTAATAGTAATGTACTGTAAGAATCTTAAATAGTAATGTACTGTAAGAGTCTTAAATAGTAATGTACTGTAAGAGTCTTAATAGTAGTGTACTGTAAGATTCTCAATAGTAATGTACTGTAAGACTCTTAATACTAATGTACTGTAAGGGTCTTAAATAGTAATATATTGTAAGAAGCTCAATTGTAATGTACTGTAAGAGTCTTAATAGTAATGTACTGTAAGACATTTAGTAGTAATGTACTGTAAGAGTCCTAATAGTAATGTACTGTAAGAGTCTTAATAGTAATGTACTGTAAGACTCTTAATACTAATGTACTGTAAGAGTCTTAAATAGTAATATATTGTAAGAAGCTCAATTGTAATGTAGTGTAAGATTCTTAATAGTTATGTACTGTAGGACTCTTAATAGTAATGTACTGTAAGACTCTTAATAGTAATGTATTGTAAGAAGCTCAATTGTAATGTACTATAAGAGTCTTAATAGTAATGTACTGTAAGAGTCTTTAATAGTAATGCACTGTAAGACTCTTAATACTAATGTACTGTAAGAGTCTTAATAGCAATAAACTGTAAGAGTCTTAATAGTAATGTACTGTAAGAATCTTAATAGTAATGTACAGTAAGAGTCTTAAATAGTAATGTACTGTAAGAGTCTTAATAGTGATGTACTATAACAATCTTAATAGTAATGTACTGTAAGAGTCTTAAATAGTAATGTACTGTAAGAGTCTTAATAGTAATGTACTGTAAGACTCTCAGTAGTAATGCACTGTAAGAGTCTGAATAGTAATATACTGTAAGAGTCTTAAATAGTAATGTACTGTAAGAGTCCTAATAGTAATGTACTGTAAGAGTCTTAAATAGTAATGTACTGTAAGAGTCTTAATAGTAATATACTGTAAGAGTCTTAATAGTAATGTACTGTAAGACTCTCAGTAGTAATGTACTGTAAGAGTCTTAATAGTAATGTCCTGTAAGAGTCTTAAATAGTGATGTACTGTAAGAGTCTTAATAGTAATGTACTGTAAGAGTCTTAAATAGTAATGTACTGAAAGACTCTTAATAGTAATGTACTGTAAGAGTCTTAATAGTAATGTACTGTAAGAGTCTTAATAGCAATAAACTGTAAGAGTCTCAATAGTAATGTACTGTAAGAATCTTAATTGTAATGTACTGTAAGAATCTTAATAGTAATGTACTGTAACAGTCTTAATAGTAATGTATGGAAAGAGTCTTAATAGTAATGTACTATAACAATCTTAATAGTAATGTACTGTAAGAGTGTTAATAGTAATATACTGTAAGAGTCTTAATAGTAATGTACTGTAAGACTCTCAGTAGTAATGTACTTTAAGAGTCTTAATAGTAATGTACTGTAACAATCTTAATAGTAATGTACTGTAAGAGTCTTAATAGTAATGTACTGTAAGAGTCTTAATAGTAATATACTGTAAGACTCTTAAACAGTAATGTACTGTAAGAGTCTTAATAGTAATATACTGTAAGAGTCTTAATAGTAATGTACTGTAAGACTCTCGGTAGTAATGTACTGTAAGACTCTCAGTAGTAATGTACTGTAAGAGTCTTAAATAGTAATGTACTGTAAGAGTCTTAATCGTAATGTACTGTAAGAGTCCTAATATTAATGTACTGTAAGAGTGTTTAATAGTAATGTACTGTAAGAGTCTTAAATCGTAATGTACTGTAAGAGTCTTAATAGTAATGTACTGTAGAACTCTTAATAGTAATGTACTGTAAGAGTCTTAATAGTAATGTACTGTAAGAGTCTTAAATAGTAATGTACTGTAAGAGTCTTAATAGTAATGTACTGTAAGAGTCCTAATATCAATGTACTGTAAGAGTGTTTAATAGTAATGTACTGTAAGAGTCTTAAATCGTAATATACTGTAAGAGTCTTAATAGTAATGTACTGTAGGACTCTTAATAGTAATCTACTGTAAGAGTCTTAATAGTAATGTACTTTAAGAGTCTTAAATATTAATGTACTGTAAGAGTCTTAAATAGTAATGTACTGTAAGAGTCTTAATAGTAATGTACTGTAAGAGTCCTAATATTAATGTACTGTAAGAGTGTTTAATAGTAATGTACTGAAGAGTCTTAAATCGTAATGTACTGTAAGAGTCTTAATAGTAATGTACTGTAGGACTCTTAATAGTAATGTACTGTAAGAGTCTTAATAGTAATGTACTGTAAGAGTCTTAAATATTAATGTACTGTAAGAGTCTTAATAGTAATGTACTGTAAGAGTCCTAATATTAATGTACTGTAAGAGTGTTTAATAGTAATGTACTGTAAGAGTCTTAAATCGTAATGTACTGTAAGAGTCTTAATAGTAATGTACTGTAGGACTCTTAATAGTAATTTACTGTAAGAGTCTTAATAGTAATGTACTGTAAGAGTCTTAAATAGTAATGTACTGTAAGAGTCCTAATATTAATGTACTGTAAGAGTGTGTAATAGTAATGTACTGTAAGAGTCTTAATAGTAATGTACTGTAAGAGTCTTGAATAGTAATGTACTGTAAGACTCTCAGTAGTAATGTACTGTAAGAGTCTTAATAGTAATGTACTGTAAGAGTCTTAATAGTAATGTACTGTAAGACTCTCAGTAGTAATGTACTGTAAGAGTCTTAATAGTAATGTACTGTAAGAGTCCTAATAGTAATGTACTGTAAGAGTCTTAATAGTAATGTACTGTAAGACTCTTAATACTAATGTACTGTAAGAGTCTTAAATAGTAATATATTGTAAGAAGCTCAATTGTAATGTAGTGTAAGATTCTTAATAGTTATGTACTGTAGGACTCTTAATAGTAATGTACTGTAAGACTCTTAATAGTAATGTATTGTAAGAAGCTCAATTGTAATGTACTATAAGAGTCTTAATAGTAATGTACTGTAAGAGTCTTTAATAGTAATGCACTGTAAGACTCTTAATACTAATGTACTGTAAGAGTCTTAATAGCAATAAACTGTAAGAGTCTTAATAGTAATGTACTGTAAGAATCTTAATAGTAATGTACAGTAAGAGTCTTAAATAGTAATGTACTGTAAGAGTCTTAATAGTGATGTACTATAACAATCTTAATAGTAATGTACTGTAAGAGTCTTAAATAGTAATGTACTGTAAGAGTCTTAATAGTAATGTACTGTAAGACTCTCAGTAGTAATGCACTGTAAGAGTCTGAATAGTAATATACTGTAAGAGTCTTAAATAGTAATGTACTGTAAGAGTCCTAATAGTAATGTACTGTAAGAGTCTTAAATAGTAATGTACTGTAAGAGTCTTAATAGTAATATACTGTAAGAGTCTTAATAGTAATGTACTGTAAGACTCTCAGTAGTAATGTACTGTAAGAGTCTTAATAGTAATGTCCTGTAAGAGTCTTAAATAGTGATGTACTGTAAGAGTCTTAATAGTAATGTACTGTAAGAGTCTTAAATAGTAATGTACTGAAAGACTCTTAATAGTAATGTACTGTAAGAGTCTTAATAGTAATGTACTGTAAGAGTCTTAATAGCAATAAACTGTAAGAGTCTCAATAGTAATGTACTGTAAGAATCTTAATTGTAATGTACTGTAAGAATCTTAATAGTAATGTACTGTAACAGTCTTAATAGTAATGTATGGAAAGAGTCTTAATAGTAATGTACTATAACAATCTTAATAGTAATGTACTGTAAGAGTGTTAATAGTAATATACTGTAAGAGTCTTAATAGTAATGTACTGTAAGACTCTCAGTAGTAATGTACTTTAAGAGTCTTAATAGTAATGTACTGTAACAATCTTAATAGTAATGTACTGTAAGAGTCTTAATAGTAATGTACTGTAAGAGTCTTAATAGTAATATACTGTAAGACTCTTAAACAGTAATGTACTGTAAGAGTCTTAATAGTAATATACTGTAAGAGTCTTAATAGTAATGTACTGTAAGACTCTCGGTAGTAATGTACTGTAAGACTCTCAGTAGTAATGTACTGTAAGAGTCTTAAATAGTAATGTACTGTAAGAGTCTTAATCGTAATGTACTGTAAGAGTCCTAATATTAATGTACTGTAAGAGTGTTTAATAGTAATGTACTGTAAGAGTCTTAAATCGTAATGTACTGTAAGAGTCTTAATAGTAATGTACTGTAGAACTCTTAATAGTAATGTACTGTAAGAGTCTTAATAGTAATGTACTGTAAGAGTCTTAAATAGTAATGTACTGTAAGAGTCTTAATAGTAATGTACTGTAAGAGTCCTAATATCAATGTACTGTAAGAGTGTTTAATAGTAATGTACTGTAAGAGTCTTAAATCGTAATATACTGTAAGAGTCTTAATAGTAATGTACTGTAGGACTCTTAATAGTAATCTACTGTAAGAGTCTTAATAGTAATGTACTTTAAGAGTCTTAAATATTAATGTACTGTAAGAGTCTTAAATAGTAATGTACTGTAAGAGTCTTAATAGTAATGTACTGTAAGAGTCCTAATATTAATGTACTGTAAGAGTGTTTAATAGTAATGTACTGAAGAGTCTTAAATCGTAATGTACTGTAAGAGTCTTAATAGTAATGTACTGTAGGACTCTTAATAGTAATGTACTGTAAGAGTCTTAATAGTAATGTACTGTAAGAGTCTTAAATATTAATGTACTGTAAGAGTCTTAATAGTAATGTACTGTAAGAGTCCTAATATTAATGTACTGTAAGAGTGTTTAATAGTAATGTACTGTAAGAGTCTTAAATCGTAATGTACTGTAAGAGTCTTAATAGTAATGTACTGTAGGACTCTTAATAGTAATTTACTGTAAGAGTCTTAATAGTAATGTACTGTAAGAGTCTTAAATAGTAATGTACTGTAAGAGTCCTAATATTAATGTACTGTAAGAGTGTGTAATAGTAATGTACTGTAAGAGTCTTAATAGTAATGTACTGTAAGAGTCTTGAATAGTAATGTACTGTAAGACTCTCAGTAGTAATGTACTGTAAGAGTCTTAATAGTAATGTACTGTAAGAGTCTTAATAGTAATGTACTGTAAGACTCTCAGTAGTAATGTACTGTAAGAGTCTTAATAGTAATGTACTGTAAGAGTCTTAATAGTAATGCACTGTAAGAGTCTTAAATAGTAATGTACTGTAAGACTCTTAATAGTAATGTACTGTAAGAATCTTAATAGTAATGTACTGTAAGAGGGGGAAGAAAAATGCGGCACTTACCCTTTTTTAAAACCACTTTTCTTAACAAAGTTATGGCATTGTGATGTAAAAAGGACAGTAACACATCCGTCAACAAAATGTGTGTGATAGAGGAGGGACGTGTCGGTCTGACTCCATTAGCGCCCATAGCTCGTCCAGGCTAAGCATATTACTGCATTATTCATACGTCTCTGCACCTCGGTCTTACCACTGTGTGTCTCCCGCTTGCAGATTTTCCCAAACTGGAGCAATGGCCAGAAAACAGCTCCCCATCTGACGCCCTCCCCTTCATGGATGGCTTCCTCTACGTCTCCTCCGGTCCCGCCAAGACCACGACGGAGCGCCGTGGAAAAGATGGTGAGTGTGAATACGTTTGTGTAAATCAATCAGTCAGTCTGTTTTCCAGCCATGTAAACTGCCAGGAGGTCCGTCGGTGGTGTACTCCGGTTAAGCCCTGATCGATCACTCATTGTCAATCAGCCAATTGTCAAACCGCCAAAAGCCAGATAGTCAAGTCGAGATTGATGAATCTGTCTTTCAGACGCTCTCTGTTTTGGACCTCCTCAAATAGTTTTAGAAGTGAATTCTCAGATGAGCTGAGCGCCACAGGGCCGGGCAATACTTCAACATTATTGTCTTTCGCCGATATTGATATCTGGATGAAATTCAGATATCGTGTTATGGTGACAGCCAGATTTTGTTGTCTAAATTAATGGAAATCTATTACGTAAAATGTCTTAACAAAATAAGGTCTGGAATATCTGAAAACAAGTTTTGGCTTGATATTATACTTTACATTACCAAACAGTTCGATGTGATGGACCTCATGTTGATTTCTTAAAACATTATTATTATTATTATTATTATTAATTTGGCATATGTAAGCAGATAAATGTGTCAACACCGCGTCAAATTCCCCGTGGTTTTCCTGAGAATGTTTCCCATGTTGCCCAGTACTGCAGCACTGGATGCACAGCCGAAGCAGTGAGTAAATCAAGGCTGGAGATAAAACAGGCCAAAAGATGGCGCTCTGAGCATAAACTCCCCGTGCTACAGCCTCCGCAATGGGCCGGGTGTCCCCTCCCTCGTCTTTCCGAGGCCGTTTTAAAACAGGTCTCCTTATTCCAACTCGACGTGTCTCACGCTGTGGGACGGCGCCCCTCCTCTAAACTGTCGGAGTGTTTCCGGGGCCCTCGGGTAATTAGGAGAAGGAGCCAGCTCTGAATGCTCCCTCCGGGGACGGGGGGAGGGGGGGTGAATGGAAAGGGTGGACGATTGGTGATTTGGTGGGTTGTTGGAGGAGTTACAGTATGGACTGCGTGTGTGTGTGTGTGTGTGTGTGTGTGTGTGTGCGCGCGCGTGTCTTTGAGGCTGCTGGTCCAAGCTCTGACACTTACAGAGCATCAGAGCTCGGACCAGCCGCCTCAAAGACAGTTTTTACCCCCAGGCAGTCAGAATAATGAACAGAAGGCGCCTTACATAACTTTCATTGATTTATTATTTTGTGGGATTTATTTATTTATTTATTTATTTATTTTGTTATTATTTCCTTATATATAGTTGAATGGGCTGAGAGAGCCAGGGCATATGTATTTCACTGCATTTGAAGGCACACGGTACTTTTTATATCTATATGACAATAAAGTGAACTTGATCACACACACACACACACACACACACACACACACACACACACACACACACACACACCCTGGTGGTTGTGTGTGCTGGCTAATGAACAGGGCTGAGCTTTGGAAAATGGCCCCTTAAAGCAGGAGTGGGGGAGTAATGCGAAGCTTCGCACCAGTGCAGCATCTTGAAATTGAGAGTACCTTTGTTAAGGTGGAATTCATCACGTGTGGGCTCTGATGCAACCTCATCTTACAGACAAAACACTCATGTCAGATTTATTCTCAGTTCCCACAACACGTTAACTAACAACATGACGTTCCACATCCACTGGTCAGGAATGATTTGTGGCATGCCAGCGATGGCGTGTCGACATATTTAAAATGATTCATACCATCAGATTACAGGTGACTAAGTTTAGGTAGAAGGGTAGAAATGGTTGTGTTAGGTGTCAGAGATAGTAACTTTAGAGTGGCTTTTGTGTTGGTTAAGGTCAGTCAGGGTGACGGTCTGGGTAACTAATTGCTAATTATAGTCGTCCACATATGCTGCCTGTCAACTGGGGCATGTCTTTCAAGTTCCCTTGGTGTATTTCTTTTGGATTTCCCCCCCTTTTTTTTCGCCCCAATTGTACCCGGCCAGTTACCCCGCTCTTCTGAGCCGTCCTGGTCGCTTCTCCACCCCCTCTGCCGATCCGGGGAGGGCAGTGGACTACCGCATGCCTCCTCTGATACAATACATTTGGAGTGGCCAGCCGCTTCTTTTCACCTGACGGTGAGGAATTTCACCAGGGGGATGTAGAGCGTGGGAGGATCCCGCTATTCTCTCCAGTTCTCCCCCGCGCCCCTGAACACACGCCCCGACCGACCAGAGGAGGCGCTAACGCAGCGACCAGGACACATACCTTCCCAAAAAACAAAACAAAACAAAAAAATATCGGCATCGGCTATCGGACATATTGTTATTTTAAAAATCGGTATCGATATCGGCCCAGAATTGTACAGTCATTGCATCTCTTATCACAGACGTTTATGGTCAGTTTGTGGTGTCGCCATGCTGCATATAGTTGTGTTGTTATGTTTTTCTCCCTTAGTGTAATGTAGGCAGCGAGTCTTGTCCCTTCTTTGCATCGACCGTTCTGCCGAGGGCTATTTCAGCTGCAGCCGTTCACTTTGTACCATTTGAAATCCCAGACCTTCCCCAAGTCCACAGACATGTGCACGTAACATTTCCGACAATAAATACCGCGTTATTCCATCTATAATAGACGGCCTTACAAGCCTGACATTTGTGCATTAAGGGCGCTTTAGCTGGAGCTGCTGCCGTTAAAAATGTAGGATGCGTCGGAGATGACTTGAAACCCCGCAACTTTTGCAGTCATGGCAGAGTACTGCCTGGGCTCTATTAGTGCACGGGTACGGAGGTATTTTTGACTATACTCCTGGATGCCTTTGGCTCCCAGGCTAATGGTTTGATGGTCTATAGATAAACCCCAAGCTCTTAATAATTCATAAGCCGCGTTCGGGGGCTTAATGAAAGCTTTGTGGCGTGCGGTCTTAAATACAGACTTCTCTCCATCAGGAAACAATACCAGAAAGACTTTGCTGTCTGTCACTGGTGGCGGCTAAATCCAGAACCAGCCTTAAATTAATGTGGTAATGTGTAATATGGAGGTGGCTAGGGATCGCTGTGCAGATACACCGCGGTAGACAGAAATACTCTTTCTATTCAATCTCATGTGTAATCGAAATGAACATTTTTAAACGGGGTATTTTCACCCCCCCCCCAACAAAAACCTCCAACCCCAGCAGGAAATACATTTCTTCAAGAAATAAAATAACCTTAAGGGGGGGAAAAAACAACACCAAATAAATAGGTAAATGTGCAAAACAGAAAAGCAGAGTGAAATACCAAACTGCTTAGTATTGTGCTGCCATGGTTTCCCCCAGTTGTTATGCCTCCATGCCGACGATAGCCGTGGCCGGAGACATTATGTTTTTAGGTGGTCCGTCCCGTTCTTGTGGACGCAATGTCTCGGGAACGTCTTCAGATTTGTAGGGCTGTGCATGAATACTCGACTATGCGGATATCGGTTCATTGGGTAGGTATTCAGTTTTCAATTTTGGGTTTCTGCTATTGGGTTTTGTTTTTATTTATTTATTTTTGCTAAACGTAGGCTAAAAAAACGAACTGCAAAATACATTTTGTCAGCACATTCTTGTAATATATTTATACTTTTTAATTGCACTGTTAAAATGTGGACGTATATACCGTCTCGGTTTGGGCGCCTGACATCCCTCTCACTCACAGCAGTGACGTCACGTTTCAGTTCGCCTCGTCTTGGTGCGTGCTCGGTAATCCAGGTAAGAATATCACAGAAAGCTGAATCAGTCCATCTGGACACAACTTTTACTGAGAGAGAAACGCTTCATCACACATCTAAGTGACCTCTTCAGTCGCAACTGACTGCAGGTATCCCCACCCTCATAAACAATACAGTGGCATAATGACCGAAACCAACCAATCAGCCGGTTACATATGCAAATTGCCGTGAACATTAACTAGAGTTTCAATGGCCATGTGTATTATTAGGACTGGTCAATAGTTGCATCAAAGCATTGTAAGATGGTGACAGATGGACTCTTAGGCTGAACTGATTCAACTTCCTGTGATTCAGTTCACGTTGACCGTTAAAGGGAAGACAAAATGCCAAAAGTCCTCAGCTCTGCCGCTGTTATTATAACTGCGCTACCTTGTTCTATTTATTGCAGTTCATTCATTTATTTTTCCTTAATTACTGTGTTGGTAAATGTTCAAAATAATAATTGTATTTCTGAGTGATTTGTGGGGGTTTTTTGTCAGAAAAATGGCAGGAGTATTACACTGTTAAGCCTACTGTTAAATTTATTTTATTCCCAATTTTTAATTTCCTAATTTCTAAAATAATTTAACATTTTGTTAAAAGTATTGTTGTTATAATAGAAATAAGTATGTTGTGTCTCTCTGACCCTTGTTGGGTTCAGATTGTAAAATGTTATAGACTTGGCTTATAGTCGATACAATGTGGAACGGGAGTTGGCCTTGCCCACTGCTCCTAGTATATAGGAAGGGTTAAATACGGAGGACAGATTTCATTTCAACATATGCAAGTACTGAAAAATGACAATAAAGAAATAAAAATTAAATATAAATTTTATGAATTTATGAATATATAATTTATGAATATAAATCTCAGATTATAAATTTGTCAGAGCTAGCATGCTGTTTCTGCACTTCTGTTTCGCAGCGCTTTCTCAGACATTGTCTCGGATTCGGAGCCTATTATAACGAGCATTTATGTAGATCTATAATTTAACCATGATGAGGAAAATTGTCACAAGCTGTTATGTCACAAAAAGTACATAGATAGGACCTCATTCAACCAAATCCCTCAGGATTACAAACATGCATAAAACACACTAAAACTTTTGGAAAATCTTTTTACTAACAAATAGCAATAAAAAAACAATACTTATAACAGAATCCTTAAAAATTAATGCCTTTGATTAAACCGAGAGACACGTGTAGCAGCGCTGTGCCGTTCATATCAGCCGAGAACGGAGAAATGTCTGGCTGACTTCTTACCGAGACATGTTCAGAGCTACAGAGCCGGGTTGAAGATGTGTGCTAAGCATCAATGTTTCAGAATTTGTAGCTTCTTTGCAGCAACATCCATATCTGAAGCATTGTCTGTTGTCATGGCTACAACTTTATGTTCTATCAGAATCAGCTTTACTGGCCAAGCATGTGAACACGTACAAGGAATTTGACTCTGTTTCCTGTTTGTCTCAATGAACTTACACGCTAATAGACACACTGCAGAACAAGAACGACAGAGCTGAGGCAAGAGGAAAGGCAATGAATAACGAGCTGGACAACAATGAACAGAATAGTTTTCCAAGTATACACTTGACTAAGGAGGTTTGCTCACCACTGTAGCTGAGAAATCGATCTTGCGATGAATGGGTGACGAGCTGGATGAGATGTTGGATGAGCTAAATCACTTTGCTTATAGAACAGCAACCCAAGAAGAGAGGGCTTGATCTTGTCCCTTGTCCTCCTCTCCGCCACTGCCTCCACGCTGTCCTGTTCTAACCTGATCACCTAGCTGGCCTTCCTTAACAGTTTGTTGAGACTGCTGACCTCCAAGCCACCACCTTGGCACATCACAGCCAAAAACAGAGCAGTGGCCTTTACAGACTGATAGAAGATCTGCAGGAGCCTGTTGGACACATTGAAGGGTCTGGGTCTCCTCAGGAATAACAGTCCGTTCTGTCCCTTTCTGAAGAGATCTTAAGTGTTGTGAGTCCAGTCCAGTTTTTTATTGATGTGGACCCCAAGGTACCTGTATGAGTCCACCCTCTTCACTTCCTCTCCCTGGATGACAACGGGGATAGGGGGCACCCTGTACCTCTGGTTGTCCACCACAAGCTCATTGGTTGTGCTGATATTGAGCTCCAGGTGATTGTTGTTGCACCATGGGATGAAGCTCTCTATCAGTCCTCTGTACTGCTCTGTAGAAATAGTCTCTTAGTGACGACAGGATGTTTCTCACTGGAAATTATGCTCTGCAGTCGTACATCTCAATATAGTGATAACTTCCATTTTGCTGAAAAATACACTTAATACCTTTTATGAAATTACTTCAAAGTCTTCTCTACAAATATGAGTCTGGACAGACAATTGTAAATTGCAACTTGACTGGTAGGTGGAGGCATACAACCGGAGGTAAACTGATTATTTTCTATGTTGTATATTTAAGGAAAAAAATCCTTATCTGTTGTTACATCTTTACTGACAATTTGATTGACAACCAGCATCCCAAAGAATGCACATAAAACAATGAAAGGACTCAGAAAAAATAAAAATGTTAAAGAAAATCCATACAAATAATGATAAAAGAAAACCAAGACTGCAATCTCTCTCCACAATATTAACATCTGTGTGTTAGCCCATCCATACTTAATGGCCATTATTCAGTAGCATGCTTAATATAGCTCACAAAATCGTCTCAGACCTGAAATTACTTGCTTTTAAAGTCATGCGGCTTAGCAATGAAAACTTTACCCGTTTTGCATATTAAGGACTACCTTGACATTTCCAGTTTTGGACAAATAATCCATGTGGAAATGTGCAAAAGCTGTTTTTTTTTTCTAGCTTGGATGAGACAGCCCTATCTGCTAATAGAGTTTAAGTTATCCAGGTTCAGGCGTTCCCATCCACTCCTCTGTCCTTTTGATCCCCTCTTTTCAGAAAGGAAAGGACACTTCATTCAGCACTCTAGAAGATGGCCTCTTCATCTTTGTATTTCCATCACCCATTGTTTTGCAGCAGGCCCATTCCACAGTCTTAACAGGTGTAAAATGGTGGATAAATGGTTTTGGAGTGTGTTAAAATGACCTTCTGCATCCTTTGAGAGCCATCACATCTCTGAGACTATCTTTGTCCAAGCCTCCGAATTTCTATCAAAATTTAAATCCCTATGGCATTTTAATCTCAGGCTTTCACAATTTCCATTCTGTTATCATGTCATGAAAAGATGTAAGTGAAGAGTGGCAATTTGGCCATCTTGAAATCGAGTTTGGTGCAGCAATGAACGTTGTACCAGACCGTTGTGGTGAAGAGGGAGCTGAGCCAGAAGGCAAATCTCTCAATTTACCAGTCAATCTTCGTTCCAACCCTCACCTATGGTCATGAGCTTTGGGTAGTGACCGAAAGGGTGAGATCGTGGATACAAGCGGCTGAAATGAGTTTCCTCCATAGGGTGTCTGGGCTCAGCCTTAGAGATAGGGTGAGGAGCTTGCACATCCGGAGGGAGCTCAGAGCCAGTTGAGGTGGTTCGGGCATCTGATCAGGATGCTTCCTGGGTGCCTTCCTTTGGAGGTTTACCGGGCACGGCCAACTGGGAGGAGACCCGGGGGTCGACCCACAACTCGCAGGAGGGACTACATGTCCAGCAAGGTAGTTCTTTTGTACTTGCTTTTTGGCCCTTGTGAAACCTGTTAGATTAATTCCATTTTCTTTCTTTATTAATTTATTTATTTTTTGGTGGCGATAATAGTTCAGTACCAAAGTTCCTGTTGGAAAAAAATTTGATTGTTAATATGCTTTTGAGGGCGGCACAGTGGCGCAGTGGTTAGCACGGTGCTGTGTTCGAGACCCAGGCTAGTCCAACCTTGGGGGTTGTCCCGGGTGGTCCTCTGTGTGGAGTTTGCATGTTCTTCCTTTGTCTGTGTGGGTTTCCTCCGGGTGCTCTGGTTTCCTCCCACAGTCCAAAGACATGTAGGTCAGGTGAGTCGGCCATACTAAAATTGTCCCTAGGTGTGAATGTGTGTGTGTGTGTGTGTGTGTGTGTGTGTGTGTGTGTGTGTGTACATCTGCGTTTTGTACTTTGAAATAAACTGACAATGGGCGGCATATTTAAGATATAATGAGTGGCGACAGTGGAATGGCACTCCTAACTTTTGACTTTTTTTGCCTGTTGTTCATCATCTTCCACTTACGGCGTAGGAAGATGGCGGTGCGAACTTAAGTTTGCAGCGGCCTCACCCAGTACCGTCCATGCAGTGGGTTTGTCCATGTCTGCGTCTAAGTTTGTGTCTTCATTTGATGGCTGGGAGAGCTGGCGCTGGATCGGCTGGGAGAGCGTGGTCCGCTGCATCCTGTGGGCCCAGGGACCACGGCCCTGCCCGGAGCTGCGCCCAAAGAGGAAACACTGAGGGCGGTCTGACAGGAAGCGGGGCAGGCTAAGCTAACTGCTAGCCCATGCAGACCTGATAACACCGAGGGCGGTCTGACAGCAGCCTCGCCTGGCGTTGACTTTGTTTTCGGTGTCGTCGTGTGGAGTGCGGCGAGTTCTGTTGATGGTGTCTGGCTGGGGGAGCTGGCGTTGGATCAGCTGGGGGAGTTTGTTCTGCCGTGTCCAGTGGGCCCAGGGACCACAGCCTTACCTGGAGCTGCGGCCAAGGAGGAAACACCAAGGGCGGTCTAACAGGACACGGAGGCGGGGCAGGCTAAGCTAACCACTAGCCCACGCAGACGGGCAGTTAGACAGTCATCCTGGAGTTCGCTCTCTCGGACAGTGATAGAAAAAAAATGTGTTCTTGCAGTTTGGATGTGTGTTATTGTCTTTGTGTTGCACTGCTGTGGGCTGAGGGAAACAATGTTTCATTTCATGTGCGCAGGTGCATGAAATGAAACAACAGATAAATGTTGCTGATTCCTGATCAGAGCATCTCGACTCCTCCTGCAACATCCACTTAGAAATCACTCTGTGTGTGTGTGTGTGTGTGTGTGTGTGTGTGTGCGTGTGTGTGTGAATGTGTGAATGCATGCATGCATGCGTGCATGTGTGCGGGAGAGTGTTAGCAGTGCAGCTGAGGGCACAAATGCTCGAACCCAACTAGCTTTGTTTAAATATTGTACTTTGACAGCACACTGATTTGTAAGCGTGGCACACTCACAGACGCCGAGCGGAGCGTTCATTAAATGCCACCAGCCTGTTTTCACCATGAACCGAATCTTCTGTATCACGAGGGCAAACCAGTCAAATAATGTTATTTGTTCGTTTGTAAAATGCGCACCGTGAAGGTTTCCTAATCATGACTGATCATAATGATGTTGTGTAAGTTGTGTGTTTTTCCTGCAAGAATTTGGCCGGACCTATTCGTCTTACTTAGAGTGTCTTCTGGAGTGTCGGCGTGTATTTCGCTATCCGTCTCTTCATCTAATTGAACCAGTGTCTGTGTTGCCGGGTGCAGAATTACGGTGGATATTGTTGTGTCGAGTTTTTTTTTCTTCCTTCTTTATCTCGCGGCCTATCTGTCTGTACCTCCCTGTAATGAAGTGGGCTGTAATTCTGCTACAGACAGATCGTTCAGATCCCTTCAATTTCTCGATTTCCATTTTCGGCCCTCCTGACAGGCTGTCCGGCAGATGTCTTCATTGCAGACATTTTTGTGTGAAGGCGAGATAGGTGGAAGACGGGCGGAGGGAGAGGCGAGTTGGATGGCGGAGTGGAGGGGTTCACAGCCTGCTGTTTAAATGCGGGGCCGAGCCGGGCGGCGGCGCGACGTTGGCTGAATGTCGAGGAGGACGAAAGGGGAATTTTGCAGAAGTGTAATGAAGAGTAAATATGCAAACAGGCAGCGAGGCACGATGGGAGTCCCAACTTTTAGCAGTTTTATCAACGCTGTGCTTCTGTAGCTTGGCCCGCTGAGTCAATGCACAGTAAGATGGCGTAATTGGGGCATTGATGACTTGATTAGCCTAATCAATGTGGTCATTGTGTACACTTGGAGCGTGCCGCGCATTTCAGAAATTGCAGAAAGGAGCCGGAGTTTGAGAGAAAGATGTGATGGGAGATGCAAAGAGGAAGCGGGGGGGGGGGGATCACACATTGCAGATAATGCAGGGCCTCGTTCTTCTGGAAAACGCCGTTGTCGGCAGCTTTCTCGGTGCACAAAGTAGTCCAATGGAGCTGGTGGAGGCCTGCATTTTTGGATGCCTGCCGTCAGCCTTCCCTCTATTGGCTGGTGGTGTCCTGCTGCGAGCTGCTTGGCTGGGGCGCCCTGTGTGTGTGTGTGTGTGTGTGTGTGTGTGTGTGTGTGTGTGTGTGTGTGTGTGTGTGTGTGTGTGTGTGTGCGTGTCAGCGGATGCAGCTGTGCGATAGTAAATCGAGCACTTTTGTCTCCTTGCACGATGCTGCTGCTGGTGTGGAGGGAAGTGGGATGCAGCGTGCCAAAGGCGGTGCCAAACCACGAACAAACAGCGGGACAAGCGCTCGGGGCGCTGCTGCTGATGTTGTGTCACCGTGTCTGATGAGGCCTGGTTTTTTTTTTTTGGGGGCGGGGTTGATTTCTTTTTCCCCGCTTTTTTCTCCACAATTGTACTTGGCCAATTACACCACTCTTCCGAGCCGTCCCGGTCGCTGCTCCACCCCCTCTGCCGGTCTGGGGAGGGCTGCAGACTACCACATGCCTCCTCCGATACATGTGGAGTCGCCAGCCGATTATTTTCACCTGACAGTGAGGAGTTTCACCAGGGGGACTTAGCACGTCGTGTTACCTCCGGCTTGTTCGGGCGTCCCTACAGACACAATTGGCTATGTCTGCAGGTGGGAAGCCGGATGTGGGTATGCGTCCTGGTTGCTGCACTATCGCCTCCTCTGGTCGGTCAGGGCACCTGTTCGGGGAGGAGGGGGAACTGGGGGGAATAGCATGATCCTCCCATGTGCTACGTCCCCCTGGTGAAACTCCTCACTGTCAGGTGAAAAGAAGCGGCTGGCGACTCCACATGTATTGGAGGAGGCATGTGGTAGTCTGCAGCCCTCCCCGGATCAACAGAGGGGGGTGGAGCAGTGACCGGGGCGGCTCGGAAAATACAATTGGGTAGAAAAAGAGGGGGGGGGGTGAATCTAAAAAAAAAAAAGGAAAAAAATTGTATC
>NC_079230.1:25291626-25359995 GCF_029633865.1 Lampris incognitus
GAAAGGGGACATGTTGGGTGGTGGTAAGTTGAGGTGATTAAAGGACTTTTTGACTCTTTCTCTGTTTCTGCAGGGACATTTCTAGGTCAGTTCTGACCTTCAGTTCTGGCTTCTTCTTTTTTTATTTGCCCACCATTTTTCTTGTCAGTCTGATTTCCCGTCTCCATTTCTGTCGGTCTCTCTCAGACACACACGTGAGTACACATGGAAACAGCAGTTTCTCAGGACTTCCAGAGGAGCTCGGGTGCGAGCTTTACCGGGAGGTTGGGCGGCATGTGGAAATTCTTTAGGAGAAATTCTAAAGACCACAGTAATACATTTAGAAACTACAGATGGGTGACAAATGAAAAGAAAAGCCAACGTAAAGTGTCTCAGCAAGGTGCTGGTCCACCACGAGCCTCCAGAACCTCTTCAGTGCTCCTCGTCACACAAGTCTCTGAACTCTGCTGGAGGGATGAGCACCATTCTTCCAAAAGATATTCCCTCATTTGGTGTTTTGATGATGGTGGTGGAGAGCGCTGTCCAACACGTAGGTCCAAGCGCTGTCCAACACGCACTGGGTGACTTTGAAGGCCGTAGCAGATGATTTACATCATGTTCATCCTCATCAAACCATTGAGTGACCCCCTTGTACCCTGTGGATGGGAGCATTGACCCTTCCCATCAGGATAGAAATGTCTCATCATAGGATAAAGGCGATCACTCAGAATAACTTTGTGAATGGACTGCATTTATACAGCGCCACTCTGAGCCCTTTACAGTGCATGTCTCACATCCACCCGTTCACACACACATTCATACACTGATGGCGGAGGCTGCCATGCAAGGTGCTCATCAGGAGCAGTCAGGGGTTCAGTGTCTTGCTCGGGGACGCTTCAACATGTTCTCCAGACGAGCCTGGGATCGAACCAGCAACTTTCCGACCCGCTCCACCCTCCTGAACCGTGCCGGGAGGTGGAGCGTATTGTATTGATTTGCAGTGACCCTCTCCTCTAAGGGTACAAATGGACCCAAACCATGCCAGGAAAAAGCCCCCAGAGCATAACGGAGACCCGGACCCCCTTGCCGTCGGGGTCCGGGATTCAGGTTTCTGCTTTCACTTGTCACCCGTCGGTATATCAAGTGAGAAGCTCCTATTGAAGCTGCTGCAGCGTCTGTGTAAAAGATCAACATGTTAGTTTGTGATTTAATACTGACCTTAAGAGAGAAACAAACGCTGTCACCATCTGCCAAATCTTGCAGTAGACTAGAGACGTGCTCCTCTAGAAATACTACACGTACACTTACTGCGTAGATTGTACTTTGGACCCAACCGAGCTCAGTCATTACTGACACGAGCGTTGTGGAGGACTGCCTCTTTCACATGTCAACAGTGCTGTTGTCAGTGACAGGTGGTGCAATGCGAGCCTGCAGAATTATGTTGGCTAGCAAAAGAGCGGTGTCGTTAATGAAATCGATGTTTTCCCCCCCCGTCCATATTTATGTAAATGAACTACGGTTGTACACTTTACAAAGCTTCCCAAATTAGAGGGCAAGCCTCTGAAACCACTCGAGCATGTGTCATTACTCTAGAGTAATGCAACAACTTAGAATTTATAATTCATAAATATTGATTTATACACACACACACACAGACACACCTTATGCGGTGGTCTTCCTCTCATCTTGTCCTTTGTCCTCTTGTTCTAGCCTTCTTTTAATGACGTTTGTTCAACAACTCTTTCTCTTATCCATATTTCTCATCCTCCCATCCTCTCCTTTTCTTATCCACCTTGTTCAGTACCTCCTCCTTCTTCCCTCTTTCCATCCCTCCCGTTCCCCTCCTTGCTCACTCCTCTCCCTCGGGGGACCGACTAACAAGCGCCTGTGCACCTACAGGGGGGAGGATGGGAACGGGGGCGTTGGATAAGATCATGCAAACACTCGTGTCCCCACCGCCCCCCCACCCCCACCCCCACCATGCATCATGTATGAGAGCAGCGGCTCGGAGCTGGTTTGACCTCGGTGACACGCTGCCTTAAACACCCCTCTCTGTAGCACTTAGGGGCCTCCTCCTCCACCACCTCCTCCTCCTTCTCCTTCCCACAGCTGGACCAGACAACCCAAAAACGAGTCATCCTTTAGTGCCGTGTCGAACCCACTAAGACAGTAATACTCTGACCTCTCCTTCACCGAGACGATGCTGTTGAGAGAGAGAGAGCGAGGGAGAGAGCGAGAGAGAGAGGGAGAAAGAGAGAGAGACCAACAAAGATTAATAGCTGCTTTTTTACTTCCGACGGCATGGGTCTCACCATTTTCTAGTGTGTGTGTGTGTTTGTGTGAGTTTTGGGGTGTTTGTGTGTATGTTACATGGGTGTGTGCTCGAGTTTGAGTGCATGTGAGTCTTTCCATGTGTGTTTCGATTTTTGTGGACACGTGCAAGTTTTTGTTTTGTTTTTTGTCTGTGTGTGTGTGTGTGTGTGTGTGTGTGTGCTCCTTAATGATCTTATCGTTCTTTGCTGAGGTCTATAGCGAGTTGTGTGTCTTTACCAGGGCTGTGTTCACGGTGGAGCTGTATCTGCACACAGAGAGAGTGCTGATGGTGGGTGCTGAGACACAGGACACCCAACAAGACTGGCTCCGGGCTCTCGCTAAGGTGATACACCCCCCCCCCACACACACACACACACATACACACACCACACATCGAGACACACAAATGCACCACCTGCGCTTTATTTCCCCTCCCTTTTATGATTGTTTTGCACTCGAGATACCGAGAATAATGCCAGTGCACGTACACTTACAAATGTGCATGGCACAGTATCGCGGTAGATCCATCCTGTGCCATCCTGTTGTGTATAGTTCAAACCCAGCCCATCACAATCACACTCACATGCAGGTACACACACACATAGGCTGTTATATTTCCACACTATCTATTCAGTCAGGCCCCCACTGCCGCTGCCTCTCTCAGTAAAACAAATTGTTGTGCCGTCTCCTCCACGGCTCGCTGACAGGATCTCACTATAACCCCGACGTAAATGCATCCCCTATTCCCTCCCTTTATCTCTCTAATCCCAGACAAACCAGTGGTAGATAGTGGAAGATATACTGATAGAGGCCCATCTGTCTCGCCGTCTGTACCGCGGGCCCTCTGCACCGCCGTATTTCTGTTTGAGTTGCACAACAATGACCGGGCGGAGGACGAGGGAGGAGAGAATACACGACGAAATAATTCAGCCGGGGACCAGGAATGCAGGGAAAGTTTATTCATCCGAGAGAGCGATGACTCCATCTGTTTGTTTGCTGTTTTGTCTTTTATATTTTTCTTTTATTTATTTTTTATTTTTTGGCTTATTCATTCCCTCTGAGGGGGACGGTTGAATGGAAAAAGATTTAAAGAGATGTCACATCTCCAGAAAAATGTGCGAAGAGTTGTTTATTCGCACTCCATCCGCCACCATTCAAAACGAAGGTATGAGGAGTTAGCATCTGTCCCGGCTGCGAGGCAATTTTGCCCCATTCGCCGTCGCACGAGGGTTCAGTTAAAGTGAACTTTGACCCACACATTCACACTACCAGCCACCAGTTATCTTTTTGGATGACCTCGACAAAATCCAAAATGAAAGAGTCAGTCATCCGCTCTCTACCCGGAGCTCTACCATCCTGTCTTGCCAGAGAATAGAAGCAGAATAAAAAAAAGATGTCAGCCGGGAGACAGGATATGATGGAAACATCTCTGAGTGACTTGATAATGGTGCCACCCTGCCCTTAAAGGTAAATTTCGGGTGGCTTGGCGGTCTGTTCCATTGCCTACCAGCATGGGGATCGCCGGTTCGAATCCCCGTGTTACATCCGGCTTGGTCGGGTGTCCCTACACAATTGGCACAATTGGCTGTGTCTGCAGGTGGGTATGTGTCCTGATCTCTGCACTAGCGCCTTCTCTGATCAGTCAGGGTGCCTGTTCAAAGGGGAGGGAACTGGGGGGAATACCGTGATCCTCCCATGCGCAATGTTCCCCTGGTGAAACTCCTCACTGTCAGGTGAAAAGAAGCGGCTGGCGACTCCACATGTATTGGAGGAGACATATGGTAGTCTGCAGCCCTCCCCGGTTCAGCAGAGTGGGTGTCGCAGCAACCGGGACATTTAAGAAGAGTGGGGTAATTGGCCAGATACAATTGGAGAGAAAAGTGGGAACCCCCCCCCCAAAAAAAAGGGTAAATTTCACCAATTTTCAACCTTGTTTTCCTGTATTAGTCATAGGGATGGTATATCTATGATGTACACAATACTTGCCAGTGATGTCTGTATTGCCGTAGCCCGCTGTAGCAAACTGGCTTATTTCCACCGTCCGTTGCTGTCAGTGGATGGTGACAGATCTACAACCCGGATTGGCTGAGATGTTCGTTTTCTAACCTCAGCCACTGAGAAACTCTCCCATGATGCACACTGTTTCATGTAGGCAGTGTAGAACATAACTCTGGGCAGGGAAAAGTCGACTTCTCTGTCAAAATGAATTGCACCAAAGTGGCTGTAGTTGTTTTTTTTTTGGGGGGGGGGGGTCCCAGCCCTTTTTTTTCGGGTCCCAGCCCTTTTTTTTTCTCCCCAGTTGTATCCAGCCAATTACCCCACTCCTGAGCCGTCCCGGTCGCTGCCTCACCCCCTCTACCGATCCGGGGAGGGCTGCAGACTACCGCATGTGGAGTCGCAAGCCGCTTCTTTTCACCTGACAGTGAGGAGTTTCACCAGGGGGATGTAGTGCGTGGGAGGATCAAGCTATTCCCCCCATTTCCCCCTCCCCCCCAAACAGGCACCCTGACCGACCAGAGAAGGCACTAGTGCAGCAGCCAGGACACATAACCACATCCGACTTCCCACCTGCAGACACGGCCAATTGTGTGTGTAGGGACACCCGACCAACCCGGAGGTAACACGGGGATTTGAACCGGGAACCCCGTGTTGTTAGGCAACGGAATAGACTGCTATGCTACCCGGACACCCGTGGCTGTAGTTTTAAAAGACTACATAGACCACTAGCGCTTACTGGACATGCTGATTACTTGCAATGAAATGTCCCTTTAACTATGTGACATCTTCTATTGCTGTGAAAACTGAAGAGTAAAGTGAATCTTGACTTACTTTCCTTTAGATGTCGTCACCCCCTTTACTCTGCTGGTAAAAGTTGTGTATAGGTTGTCTAAATTACTTTTCTTCTTTTTTTTTGGTTTGTAGTGTTTTGTCCCATCCAAAGTCGAGGGGATGCTGCGTGGATGCAGCGAGCTGATTGGTCGACTCCACTACAAAGAAGGTCACGACCTTTACCACTGGAGAATCGGATGGTTCGCGCTCGAAGGCTCCTCCTTACACTACATCCCGGGTGAAGGAGACACCACCGAGGAAGTAATTCAGCTCAAACAGCTACAGGAGCTCAGTAAGCCTCTCCTTCACTTTCCTTGTCCTCTTCCTCTCACTTTGTCTAAACGGGCCTGTCTTCAATTCCTCCTGAATGTGTTGTGCCTCATTAACCTCCTACCCCTGCACTTGACACATACACTGAATGGAAACGTCAGTCTCTATTTTTCATCTCAGTTTCAACCTCAGCTTCATCACAAACTACAACGGGTCAATGTTGCATACCCTTATTTATATCAGCAAACAATTAATTGCTGTCTGTTTGCAATGGGGCCCTTCAATGAGCGCCTCTTGAGACCGGGTTCAGGAAGTCCTTGAGGTGCCATCGCACCAGCAGCTCGATAATGACGACACTGAAATAGTCTGTTTGAACAGAATTCAACCTTTATTTCACCTTGAAAGAAAGAGCCCTCATTCACAATGATGTAAGTTACAGTAAAGGTAAATATAATAAAAAAGGACACATATTCAAATAGGAATTACAAAGTTATTAATTAAACTAATTTTGAAAAATAATCACTTCAATCAAAGGTTAATCAAATCAATCAAATTTGGACATTTCTGAAATCACTCTTGATTTGCCAAATTTGAATTTAAGAGCTTTGCATTTTTCTTTCAAGTGTTTCGGCTGCAGAAACCAAAGACCATTTTCCAGTTTCGGTTCTAACTGGAGTTACATGGAGCATAATCCTGTTTCACGAGTACCATGACTGATAGTTACATGTTCAAGAGTAGTTACATCTTATTCAAAATCTTGGTCTTATTTACATATTTTTTGCCATTGTGCCTGATATCATTTTACTCATTGTGGAGATTTTGGACACAGGACCGCCGCTTGACTCAGCTTTACAAGACTGTCAGACACGTTTCAGCAAGTCCACTTTAATCCAATTCTCTGAACCACGTATTTGAAAATGAACATAAAGGTGCACGTATAAAATTATTACACCCAAAATGTCCAATATGATCGTGAAGGACGTTGGTGATCTACCTCCTGGTTCAACCTGCAGGAAGTAGCCGCCTATACTTACCGTAGGTAGTAGTAACCGTCCATAAACTATCCGGCCAGCACAGTAGAGATGTCATAGATGATGGACAGTCATGGACACAGTCTGACTGAGACACTGGGTTTTGTTTTTGTTTTTTTGTTCCCGAAACGACAGGTTAAAGGGTTTTATTAAGATGCCCTTTTAAAGCTCTGTCTTCCCGTGGTCCCCTGTCCAAAATCCTCAAAATTAAGCCGGTGAGTAAAATATCATCACCAATATGCAGGATGGGATAAACTAAGAAATAAGACTCAAGTTGCAAAAAAAAAAAAGAGAAAAGGAATTACTCTTTAAAAAAATGGAAGACATACAGGATGGAAAGGTGTGATCATATGCATCAAGTTCTTCATAAATTTTATGACCATTATAATTCTGTTATCCTCTTTCGATGTTGTATTATGTAAATTGCGTGAACACAACATCCATTGCACGCTGTCCGTCTTGGGAGAGCGATCCCTCCTCTGTTGCTCTCCCTGAGGTTTCTCCCTGTTTTTTCTCCCTGTTAAAGGGGTTTTTAGGGCGTTGTTCCTTATCCGATGAGAGGGTCTAAGGACAGGATGTTGTGTTGCTGTTAAGCTCACTGAGGCAAATTTGTAATTTGTGATATTGGGCTATACAAATAAAATTGATTTGATTTGATTTGATTTGATATGATATGCATTCGGCCCCATAGCAGGCGCTGGTCTGCAGTATACACACAGTAAACCTTAACGGTAGCACTGACCCGATGACGTTTACTTTGGTGCGTCGCCCCTGCTGACATTGATCTTGTCATTAATACTGTCACTCAACATTACTTGCACTCGCCAGACTATTGAACCGCACTCGCAGGAGAGCGGCTGTGTCATAACGCAGAGTTCATGAAGTGTTGGCAGATGGCGAAGATTTGAAACATTTCAATCAGTTGTGCCGCCGTGATGTGCAAAAGCGAGGCGGAGGGGGGACATCAGTCGGATCTTTCAATCCATTTCCAGCCAACTCGGGATCGATTCGAGATGCCGCGAGTGCCCGCCTCCTCCCCTCCTCATGCGGGGCGGGAGTTAAGAAGCCCCGCGGTGCTCCTTCCGATTGAGAAACCGTGTTTGTCACAGCCGGCGAGCCCTTAGCGCCCTTAGGGTGCTGTATGTTTTCTTGATGGAGGATCCAACATAGTGGAGCATTGAAGAGATTCCTGGAGGAATCACGGCCTGTGACACGGGATTATCTGTCATTTACACCGCAGTGATGGCGCCGCATGAAAGGTGCCTCTGTGTACAAGTGAGAGAGATTCAATGAGCACCCGTTTCATAAGAAATAGCTGCACGGTTAAAACACGCAGTACTTGAAATTAAAGATGAAGTCTCGACGTCAGTTGGAAGTGTCAGTTAATCCGTACGCACTTTTCTGACCTCTTTATATTCCCCCCCGAGACTGCAGCGCCGCTGGGTTTAGCTGAACACTTCAGAGAGGATTGGCTCTTTGTAATCTCCGTGTCAAGATGTCTGTCACACAAATAACCATTACCAAAGTAAAATGAGGGGGCGAAGTGACAGATATTGTTGAATAATCATTAACCTGTCACAGTGCATGAATCAGCCCTCCCCCTCAGAACGCTCCGCAAATAAAAAGGTTTGCAGACAAGATAAAACACATCAACTTTGAACTCATTACTCGCAGTTTTCTCCTTGGATTCCTTTTAATAATACTGTGACTACATTAGAAAGAAAAATAAAATGCTAAACCCACTATTGTAATTATCTAGAACCTTCGGTAGTCATCAGGCCAGCATTCAGTTCACCATTTTTTTATTTTTTATTTTTTTTGGTATTTACCTTTATTCGATTGTGATAGTGTAGGCAGACGGGAAATGGGGGGGGGGGAGACCATGTGGCTATATGCTGTGCACTCCAACCATTTGGCTACGGAGGCCAGTTCAGCATTTTTGATGATGATGATGATGATGATTTATTTCCATCCATCCATCCATTATCCAAACCGCTTGTCCTGCTCTCAGGGTTGTGGGGATGCTGGAGCCTATCCCAGCAGTCACTGGGCGGGAGGCAGGAAGACACCCTGGACAGGCCGCCAAGCCATCACAGGGCACAGTGTCTGACAGCAGTGGCATGGTGGATACTTAAACATGTTAAGTATAATTTAGTTATAAAATGCAAGTAATTTTGAACAGGTAAATAAGCAGGATATAACATACAGATAAGCCATTGCCAATCATCTGAAGTGATCAACAAATCCACACATCAAACTCAGTCAACAAATCTCCGTATGCATCAGATTGTTTGTTACACGTTCAAAAAGGAGTAGCAGGAAGTAGGGCCGTGCGATATGACCAAAATCTCATATGGAAGGTGGGAAGATGGTGGCGCGAACCAGCGTCTGCAGCAGCGTCACCCAGTGCCGACCATGCAGTGTCTTTGTCGGCGTCCGCGTCTAAGTTTGTGTCTTCGTATGAAGGTTTTTTTTTTCCCCTGTCAATTTTTTTCTTTTGATGGCTGGGAGAGCGAGCATTGGATCGGCCGAGAGAGTTTCCGGCCCTTTCCTGAGCTGTATGGCCCTGCCCGGCGCTGTACCTGAGAGAAAACACTGAGGCGGTCTGGCGGTGGCCTTGTCGACTGTGCAGTATTTTTGTCTGCGTCTGTGTCGTTGGGTGGAGTGTGGGGGATGTGTGTCGAGGGTGTCTGGCTGAGAGAGCTGGCATTGGATCGGCTGGGAAAGTTTGGTCTGCTTTGTCCGATGTGCCTAGAAAACACGGCCCCTCCCTGGAGCTGTGCCTGGGGAGGAAACGCCGAGGGCGGTCTGGCAGGTCGCGGAGGCGGGGAGGGCTAAGCTAACTGCTAGCCCATGCAGACCTGCACTTCCGACAGTCATCCTGGCTGGAGTTCGTTCTCAGGACAGAGGATTTTTTGTTGGACTGCGTTGCAGGGTGGACTGTGTTGTTAACTGTTTGTTTTTTGTTTTTGTTTTTGCTTTCTTCACTTTTTTTATGTTTTTGGTGGGGTCGTTTTTGGGACATTTTGGATGTGTGTTTTTTGTGTTACACCGCTGTGGGCTGGGGGAGATAAAATGTAATTTCTTTGTGTATGTAAGTACGTCTAAGAAATGACAATTGTTCCTGATCACGATATAGGTCATTCATATCACGATTACGATACATATCAAGATATAGGCCATTCACATCATGATAACGATACATATCACGATATAGGCCATTCATATCACGATAACGATACATATCACGATATAGGCCATTCACATCATGATAACGATACATATCACGATATAGGCCATTCATATCACGATAACGATACATATCACGATATAGGCCATTTGTATCATGATAACGATACATATCACGATATAGGTCATTCATATCACGATAACGATACATATCACAATATAGGTCATTCATATCACGATAATGATACACATCACGATTAGGTTATTCGTATCACGATAACGATACATATCACGATATAGGCCATTCGTATCACGATAACGATACATATCACGATATATGCCATTCGTATCACGATACCGATACATATCACGATATAGGCCATTTATATCATGGTGGCGATACATATCATGATATAGGTCATTCATATCACGATAACGATACATTTCACGATATAGGTCATTCATATACGATAACGATACATATGATGTAGTACATTTTCTGTAAATTCAATGAATAATTAGTTAAATAAAATAACCACATGGAAAGGCCTATTTCTTATTAAATTTTGAATTATGTACTCGACAAATAAATGGTACTTACTCATATTTGATTATTTTTCTCCTTTTATTTAGAACCTTTGTGCAAATTTTAAGCACTCGACTGTGCTTTTGTGGCTCTCATCTGTAGACTCTCTCTGTCTCTGTACTGTATGACATGATTCCTGCATAGGTGGTAAAAGAAGCTAGTGGTGTTTGAGTCTGTTGTGGGGACCAGCGTGTGGCATATTTTGCAAAAGTCCGGTTTTCTGGTCCGTGTCAGACTTTTCATACCCAAACCACGTCCATACGATAGAAGTAGCCCCTCTATTAGGGACAAGCTGCTCGTTTTGTCCTGGCTGGTCGGAGTCCTTCTGTTCGGAATTACCCCGTTCTGCCTTACATTCACTGTCCTCCATGTTTGTTTGTATTGCCTTCATGCACATTCCCTGCTTGCGTCCGTGCTGTGCAAACAGTGGAAAGGGTCGTCCAAATGACGGAAAAAGTGCTGTAAAGAGTGTGAAAGTATTAAGAAATGTTTACACATAAATAAAACTTAAGACAGTTAACACAACACATGTGTTAACACATCCCTATATCTTTTGAAAATCACTCCTTTGTACTTCAAGCTTAATGTTTGTACTTTGTTTGAGTTCCATGCTCAGACTGTTGCTCAATTTTACCCCACAGATTGAAATGTCCATGCCCATTTTTAAGTGCGAGGTGCGGCTGTGAATACAGTCCAATATGAAAATATTGCTTTTTGACTTTTTGACTGGGCGGCATGGTGGCGCAGTAGTTAGCGCGGTCACCTCACAGCAAGAAGGTCCTGGGTTCAAGCCCCGGGTAGTCCAGCCTTGGTGGGTCGTTCCAGGTCGTCCTCTGTGTGGAGTTTGCATGTTCTCGCCTGTCTGTGTGGGTTTCCTCCAGGTGCTCCGGTTTCCTCCCACAGTCCAAAGACATGTAGGTCAGGTGAATCGGCCGTACTAAATTGTCCCTGTGTGTGTGTGTGTGTGTGTGTGTGTGTGTGTGTGTGTGTGTGTGTGTGTGTGTGTGTGTGTGTGTGTGTGTGTGTCGGCCCTGTGATGGCCTGGTGGCTTGTCCAGGGTGTCTCCCCGCCTGCCACCCAATGCCTGCTGGGATAAGCTCCAGCATCCCCGTGACCCTGAGAGCAGGATAAGCGGTTTGGATAATGGATAGATGGATGGATGGACTTTCTGACTCTTGTCAGTCATGGCTACACGCATACAGATTTCCTCAGAAAGAGAAAAATACATCCTCCTACCCATGTGGTCCTTGTGTAAATGAAGCTACAGGTCCATGACTATAGTATATTACAAAAGTAAACCCAGAAATAACCATTCATTATGACTGGAGAAAGTCCCTCTGTGCAGCGCTCCTCTTCTCTCTTCGCAGCGTCATCTGTTAGACATTTTACAGTTATTCCACTGAAGAGGGTTAACACCATCCAAGTGTTAGCATATGACTTTTGTTGTTTTGATGAACACGGCGAGTATTGAATAATTGAATAAAATCCCTAAAATACACGTTGAAGTGTCTGCGCTCACTTAAGGTGAATAATTTTAATTCACTGTGGGGGGGGAGTGATAAATTGCAGTGAGAATACATCTGATGAAAAATGAAAAATGAAATGTGAGTTGAATTTAATGACCTGATCAGTTCTTTCTTCATCTTAACTGGTTCATCTTTGTGGTGGATGTGGAAGTATGGATGCATGACGTAGGACACATAGGCCTACATTTAGAGTTTTATCAGTTTAAACAGATCTGATGGAAACCCCGCCAAAGTTGTTGATTCTTTTCCTTTTACAAGATTTAATTATTAGCTTGAAAATTATTGAAAAGTTGGATGGAAACATGACTAAAGTGAGACCATCACGGGCGTCCGGGTGGCATAGCAGTCTATTCCGTTGCCTGTCAACACGGGGATCGCCGGTTCGAATCTCTGTGTTACCTCCGGCTTTGTCCAGTGTCCCTACAGACACAATTGGCCATGTCTGCGGGTGGGAAGCTGGATGTGGGTATGTGTCCTGGTCGCTGCACTAGTGCCTAAGGCATCTGTTCAGGGTGAGAGGGGGAACTGGGGGGAATAGCGTGAACCTTCCACACACTACGTCCCCCTGGTGAAACTCCTCACTGTCAGGTGAAAAGAAGCGGCGGGCGACTCCACATGTATCGGAGGAGGAATGTGGTAGTCTGCAGCCCTCCCCCCCCCGGGTCGGCAGAGGGGGTGGTGCAGTGACCGGGACGGCTCAGAAGAGTAGGGTAGTTGGCCAGGTACAATTGGGGAAAATAAATAAATAAAGCGACACCCAATCCAGCCCCACAATAGAAATGATGCCGATGCGACTCTTGTGTTGTACTTCAACATACTTGTGTCAGGTGACCCGATTTAAACGAGACAATTTTCGATTCAGATGTGTTTTTAAAAGACAACTGACAATTTCCCTTTCGAGATTACCTGCTGTGGTTACGTCCATTATCGAGGATTTGTCTCTTATGGGCATGTGGCCGTCTCCCACACCCGGGCGTCAGTTTATACGGTGTGGACTCAGCGTGCGCCAGGAAATAAGGTTCGGGGCACGTCGAGGTCCCCACGTGGGAACAGGTCCAGCAAAACGTGCACCGTGACCCCCAAAAGCGCCCCGTCTCTCTCTCGGAAGAAGAAATGAAGTGTGAAAATCTCTTTCCCAGGAATTTTGATACTCATTACAAGGCTGCAAGGCCACAAACTTCCTTTCTTATCCAAGTAACAATAATTACACAGAATTTCCCTGCTGAGCTGGGGGAAAAAAAGCATAAAAGAGGTCTGCTACTTTTTTCCTTTCTTTATTTTCATTTTTCTCTCGTTCGAATACTGACAGCAAGTGTTTTTTGCGTTTACCTGATAACACCATGTTAATAAGGCTCTGTTAAGTTAACAGTGATCTCTGAAGTTTGGGGCTTTGTTGTGCCTTTGTGTGGATCAGAGTGAAACTTCGTGCCCTTTAAAATCAGCCAAAGAAAACTGCAGCAAATAATTTGCCGACAGAGATTATTGAGGATTAATTGTTTTAGTTGTTTACCTCGGTATACAAAGGCTGCCCTATATAAGACTTCTTGGATTAAATAATAAAACTGCCCTTATTTATTCAATAGTTATTGCCGAGGCTCTTTTTTCGCTCGCTAAGCTTTATGGCAGAAGTCTGATTTGATATTCCCCTCGGCGTGGAAAATCGATCGATGTGTTTATGAAAGAAAGGAAGGACTGGCTAGTGGGGGATTTGTCACGCCACTGTTAAAAGAATTGAAGAGACTGTGATGGCAGTGATATTTGTATATACACTGAGCCAAAACATTATGACCACTCACAGGTGAACTAAATAATGTTGGGGATCTCTGAACAAACACACGTGTCAAGGTCTGGGTAGATTAGATGGTAAGCGAACAATCAGTTCTCGTAGTCAACGTGTCGGATGCAGGAGAAGTGGGCAGGGGTAAAGACCTGAGTGACTTCAACAAGGGCCAAACTGTTATGGCCAGACGACTGGGTCAGAGCATCTCTGAAACAGCAAGGCTTGTCGGGTGCACCCAGTCAGCAGATGTGAGTACCTACCGACAGTGGTCCGAGGAGGAACAAACCACAAGCCGGCGACAGGGTGTTGGGCGCACCCAAGGCTCATCGATGTGCAAGAGCGACGAAGGCTATCTCTGCTGGTCCGAACCGACATAAGGTCTACAGTGTCAAAAGTCACAGAAAATTTGAATGATGGCTGCAGGAGAAACGTGTCGCAACACACAATGCATCGTACAGACACAATTGGCCGTGTCTGCGGGTGGGAAGCCGGATGTGGGTGTACTGGTCGCTGCACTAGCGCCTCCTCTGGTCGGTCTGGGCGTCTGTTCGGGGGGGGGGGGGCTAGGGGGAATAGCGTGATCCTCCCACGCGCTACGTCCCACCCGGCTGGCAATTCCACATGTATCGAAGGAGGCATGTGGTAGTCTGCAGCCCTTCCCGGATCAGCAGAGGGGGTGGAGCAGTGACCGGGTGAGCTCGGAAGAGTGGGGTAATTAGCTGGATACAATGGGGAAAAAAAGGGGGAGGGGAAGAGTAGTTATATTTACAAATAAATTAAGTTCTTTTTCAAATAAAACATCTTTTATATATATATACACTACCGTTCAAAAGTTTGGGATCACCCAAACAATTTCGTATTTTCCATGAAAAGTCACACTTATTCACCACCATATGTTGTGAAATGAATAGAAAATAGAGTCAAGACATTGACAAGGTTAGAAATAATGATTTGTATTTGAAATAAGATTTTTTTTACATCAAACTTTGCTTTCGTCAAAGAATCCTCCATTTGCAGCAATTACAGCATTGCAGACCTTTGGCATTCTAGCTGTTAATTTGTTGAGGTAATCTGGAGAAATTGCACCCCACACTTCCAGAAGCAGCTCCCACAAGTTGGATTGGTTGGATGGGCACTTCTTTGAGCAGATTGAGTTTCTGGAGCATCACATTTGTGGGGTCAATTAAACGCTCAAAATGGCCAGAAAAAGAGAACTTTCATCTGAAACTCGACAGTCTATTCTTGTTCTTAGAAATGAAGGCTATTCCATGCGAGAAATTGCTAAGAAATTGAAGATTTCCTACACCGGTGTGTACTACTCCCTTCAGAGGACAGCACAAACAGGCTCTAACAGGTACTATTTAATGAAGATGCCAGTTGGGGACCTGTGAGGCGTCTGTTTCTCAAACTAGAGACTCTAATGTACTTATCTTCTTGCTCAGTTGTGCAACGCGGCCTCCCACTTCTTTTTCTACTCTGGTTAGAGCCTGTTTGTGCTGTCCTCTGAAGGGAGTAGTACACACCGGTGTAGGAAATCCTCAATTTCTTAGCAATTTCTCGCATGGAATAGCCTTCATTTCTAAGAACAAGAATAGACTGTCGAGTTTCAGATGAAAGTTCTCTTTTTCTGGCCATTTTGAGCATTTAATTGACCCCACAAATGTGATGCTCCAGAAACTCAATCTGCTCAAAGAAGTGCCCATCCAACCAATCCAACTTGTGGGAGCTGCTTCTGGAAGCGTGGGGTGCAATTTCTCCAGATTACCTCAACAAATTAACAGCTAGAATGCCAAAGGTCTGCAATGCTGTAATTGCTGCAAATGGAGGATTCTTTGACGAAAGCAAAGTTTGATGTAAAAAAAATCTTATTTCAAATACAAATCATTATTTCTAACCTTGTCAATGTCTTGACTCTATTTTATATTCATTTCACAACATATGGTGGTGAATAAGTGTGACTTTTCATGGAAAACACAAAATTGTTTGGGTGATCCCAAACTTTTGAACGGTAGTGTATATATATAGCGTGAGTGTATGTTTGTATGTTCACTTAAAACTCCAGAAATACTCATTGTAGAACAAAAAGAAAGGTATCTATAGAATCAGCACTTTCCAAGGAGTGCACAGTTGGAAAATATTTCAAAAACGAATTAAAATTTTTTATTTTATTTGTGAAAGCGGCATTCCAGCGATGCTTTGTGGAGACTTCCGGCAAATCCTTCCAGTGGTCAAGGGAGGCACTTCACCTAACATTGTCGATGCTAGCCTGAAGGCACGCAACGTGGTTTACCCTGAGGCGCTTGAGTACTGAGCGATTAATACACACATTGGCAAAGAAGCTTGATGAATAGATTGAAAATTATGACATTTGATAATTTTCATTAATAAAATTTGTTTATTCGACATTCGATCATACCATACATTATCCTATATTTCATCATCGATTATATCATAAAGATCAGATTGTGTTGGTCACATCATGTTTGGTGAGAACATTTTCCCCGGGCAATGCCGGGTACCTCTGCTAGTCCCAAGATATGAGTGGAAAATATTGTTGTGGCAAATGCATTTATAACCTTTTTTTTTTACTTTTATATGGCTTAACCATGTCAAGTGATACGCTACTTCAGTATTACAGGGACCACTACAGAAAACTGCAGATGAACATTTAATATCCAGGAATTCACATTATAGACACTACCACTGACTATCACTGTAACAAACTGGCCATAGGGTTTTGACCCAGTTAGCTTGATTATTATGTAGATTTTTTTGAGCTTGAGTGCTGCATATTAAAGACTTTTTTTCCACATTTCCCATTCAGTTGACTGCACAAACATCTTATAATGACAGGAAAACCTTTTTTTTTTCTGTCCAAGTGTGTGTGTACAGAGAAGGGGCGCTACGTATGCCTGACGGAGACCTGGACTCGACTGAGTGCAGTCCTCTAGTTTGTCTTTTAAGGTGGTTACGGATAATTTGGTTTTAATGCTGCTTTCATGCCTCCCTCACAACATTTGCAGCTCAACAGTTTCTGCTGTGGAGTCATTAAGGTTCCTAGGAAATGCAGAATCTCCCACAACCTGTAATGGGGGAGAAGATTTACTCTATTGTTGAAAAGTCCCCCCCCCTCCCCTCGGAAAATGTGCCTCCTTTGGCAGCCAAAACTATTCAGCCTGCCATACAAGCAGTGGTGGTCCATTTTTACACAGCCGTCTCTGAGTCAGTCCTAACTGAACCAGGCTTCGTGGCAGTTCAGGTGAGCTGAGAGAGACCGCAGGATGCTGGCTGCTCTCGTTCTGGTGTCGCCATGACTTGAGAGGCAGGAGGTGCGTGGGCAGAATTGTGGCTGACCCTTTCTACCCTGGCCACCCAGTTGCTCCTTCTAAGAAGAGAAGCTGGGCAATTAAAAGGAAAAACAGCCAGACAGGAAAATATCCCCTTCACCGCTCTATAAATGCTCGTTTTTATTTATTTATATGGCACTCAGTTTTAACAGATAGGTGCAGATCTTTCCATTTTGTGTAACAGTTCTTGTTTTATGTGGTCTGGTATACAGAAACATACCGTCATGTCAGGAATCGGGAGCATTTATTTGTCGTTTCATTTCATGCACTTGCGCACATGAAATGAAATTACATATTGCCCCCCCCCAGCCCATAGCAGTGCAACACAACCACAACAGCACATATCCAAACTACAACAACACGTATATCCAAGTGTAGATCCAATCCAAAAACTACAAAAACACATTTTTCTGTGCATTTTTTCTTCAAAAAACAAAACAAAACAGCGTGGACCCCCCCCCTTTACAGATGTGATTTGAAACGTTATCTTACATGGCTGCATGTATACCTGCTTTGTGTTAAACATTTGGTGTTTATGCTCTATTTCCTCTCCCTTCGCCGAACTTCCGAGGAGAAAAAATTGAGTGAGATGGCGACGGCGTGCGTACCGCCCGCCACAACAAGAAAATGCCATCAACTTAAATGGGGGGGCATTTCATATTTCTGCACCCTCCACTTATAACCTCGCCTCACTCTGTGTGCCCGGGCCTCTACAACAGATAGTACTCCCGGTGTCTAGACGTATTATGCCGTGCATAATTTGCCACTGCTGATGCAGACGTCGAGTGAATACCTCGACGTCTGAGGCGTTCCAGTGAAGGCTGAGTGTCTCTGAAAAACTTTTAAAGCTGCCATGCTGCTGTTTGTGAATGGACAGCGTCGCAAGTCGAGACACAACCACTTTGGTAGCCCGTCCTTAGCACATTCGTATTTATTTCACCTTCCTCATATCTCCTTTTCTGCGCAGCGGTCTCTACTCACACCGAGGGGGAGGACAAGATCCAGGTTCTGCTGATGGTGGAGGGCGGAAGGTATGTTTGTCGTTTGAAATGAAAACATTTTAGTGGGAGATCGGTGCCATTGAGAGATATGGTCTGAGGTGGTGTGCATCACCGAGTTATTTTTAGCCAGACCTCTCTTTCAAACCTATTGGTGCAAAGAGGCGTATGTCATCAACACACAAAACAAGACAACAAATGCAAGAACTTTATTTTGTCAACACACACTACTGGATTCTATATATGTGGATTTCTTTTTCCTTTTTTTTAATTTTTCTTTCCAATTGTACTTGGCCAATTACCCTATTTTCTAAGTCGTCCTGGTCGCTGCTCCACCCCCTCTGCCGATCCGGGGAGGGCTGCAGACTACCACATGTCTCCTCCGACACGTGTGGAGTCACCAGCTGCTTCTTTTCACCTGACAGTGAGGAGTTTCACCAGGGGGATGTAGCGTGTGGGAGGATCACACCGTTCCCCCCAGTACCTCCTCCCCCGTGAACAGGCGCCCCAACCGACCAGAGGAGGTGCTAGTGCAGCGACCAGGACACATACCCGCATCCAGCTTCCCACCCGCAGACACGACCAATTGTGTCTGTAGGGACGCCCGACCAAGCCGGAGGTAACACGGGGATTCAAACCAGTGATCCCCGTGTTGGTAGGTAACGGAATAGTACGCTATGCCACCCGGACACCCGGATGTAGATTTCTGATGAGATATGCTTGTTTCATATTTCTAAATGTACCGCAACCGACATCTTCTTTTATTGTACTGCGACACTGTGAGTTGTGCACCACTGTGTACTGTTATTGCTGACGGTTTCTGAAGGGTTTTTTGTTAGAGTGCATTTCACCTATGCTGAACAGCGGAGATAATGTAAGGTCTGCTCACACCGCTAAACTCTCTCCAGCTGCTCTGAAGCAGAAGCAGAAATAGAGCAGAAGAGGGAACACATCATTACATTACAGTCATTTAGCTGACGCTTTTATCCAAAGCAACTTACAATAAGTGCATTTAACGTAGGAAATCAGGAGAACTACCAGTCATCAGAGGTCATGAGTGCATCTAAACAAGCATCTAAGAGCAAAACCAGTGCTAAAGTAAAAGTGCAAAATGAGATTTCTTTTTTTAAAAGAGTGAATAAAATAAGTGCTAAGAACAAGTAACAGGGTACCAGTAGTTCTTGAAGAGGTGAGTTTTCAACCTGCGCTGAAAGATGGGCAGCGACTCAGCTGTCCTGCCATCAGTGGGGAGTTCCTTCCACCACTGTGGGGCCAGGACAGAAAAGAGCCGTGACCGGGTTGATTGGCAGCAAGGGCCTCTGAGCGACGGGGCAACCAGGCGTCCCGAGGCAGCAGAGCGAAGTGGTCGGGCGGGGGTGTAGGGCTTGACCATGGCCTGGAGATAGGAAGGAGCTGTTCCTTTCACTGCCCTGTAGGCTAGCACCAGAGTCTTAAACTGGATGTGAGCAGCTACTGGGAGCCAGTGTAGGGACATGAGAAGGGGAGTTGTGTGGGAGAACTTAGAGTGGTTGAACACCAGACGAGCTGCAGACTTCTGAACAAGCTCCAGAGGTCTGATGGCCGACGCCGGGGCGCCATTAAAGAGGGAGTTGCCGTAGTCCAGCCAGGAGATGACCAGAGCCTGGATGAGCACCTGTGCCATCTCGTCGGTGAGGAATGGGCGAATCCTCCTGACGTTATAAAGGAGAAATCTGCAGGAGCAAGCAACCGATGCAGTGTTTTCAGCAAACTACAGTTGGTCATCCAGGATCACACCCAGTTTCCTCAAGTCCGAGTTGGCGTCACTACAGTGTTGTCAATGGTGATGGCCAGGTCTCGGTGCGGGCAACCTTTCCCCAGGAGGAACATCAGCTCTGTCTTGTCCAGACTGAGCTTCAGGTGGTGTGTCGCCATCCACTCCGAGATGTCAGTCAAGCACACAGCAATGCGTGTCTCTACTTGTGTGTCAGAGGGAGGAAAGGACAAGATCAGCTGGGTGTCATCAGCATAACATAACATCACATCTGAGCCTTCAAACAAGCTGCAATTACTGTTTCTGCTCCCCTTATAGTGTAGTGCAAAAAGACTAATTTATTTATTTATTTTTACTTTTTCTCATTTAGTTTCTTTCTGTATGTGTTCTTTTAGGTGTAATGTGTGGCAACATTACTAAGTATTTTCTTTTTTTTTAAGATCCAGTCCAATGCTTTCCGATATTGTATTTTTTCAGCAGGTTTGTCAGTATAAAATAACTCAAGATGTTCACATAATTAAACCATTTCAGAATAACCAGTTTGCTTCTGTTACCAAATAATGTAATTGAATACCCTAATTTAATTGGAAAATCAATTAATTGTGCGCCCGGGTAGTGTAGCAGTTTATTCCGTAGCCTCCCAACACGGGGGTCGGCGATTCGAATCCCTGTGTTACCTTCGGCTTGCTCGGGCGTCTCTACAGACACAATTGGCTGTGTCTGCAGGTGGGAAGCTGGATGTGAAGAGTGGAGTAATTGGCCAAGTACAACTGGGGAGAAAAAGGGAAGGAGAAAAAAAAGTATTTGAATAGTTGCCTAGCAACATCACACAAGTTAGTGAGCTAGCTAGCTATCAATTAACACTCATGTGATCTCAACCTCCGGAGACTTGGCTGTGTTCAGAGAGGGGGCACTAAAACAACTGTAACAAATCACATGATAGCCCTGAAACTGAAAGAAATTACACCCCTAACATTGATATTCCACAATAAAACTTAAAAATTACTGGAATGGATGTTTAAAAACTACTGGAATTGATCTTTTAAAAAAAATAATCTTGTGAGTCCTTTTCACCTCACAGATTGCAAGCTGAGTGATTGGAAAACTTTATTTCAAAATATCATGAGAAACCCCATGTCCCACTAAAACCAAGCTTAATTATGATTTACATGACGGGGCTATGTTGTGACACTATATTGCGAACTGATTGTTTTTCTCCTTCTTCCACAGAACCGTGTACATACATGCCTTTAATAAGCTGGACTTTGCACTGTGGCACTCTGCGATCAAATTGGCTGCTCGCACAGACGGCAGGGCGTTGGGCAACCAGCAGCTGAGCAAAAATGGCGTCCCTATTGTGGTGGACAGTTGCATCGCTTTTGTGACCCAGTACGGTGAGTCACATTTATGGCAAATGAGTTACACTCACACTTTTTTTTTATTTAGCTCACCCTTGTTGAGATTAGTGTGTTCTACACTGGAAATATGGGTTCAGAAGCTGTCTGATCTGATGCCGTTAGGATATTCTGTACTTCCCTACAAGTCACAAATCACTACTCCACAAGACCACAGAGGAATTGTCAGATTTAGATTTTGCCTCTTTTATTTTCTTTAATGATCATGCGTGTATTTGACTGAGAACTGATGGAGGCAGAAGGTATTCCTTTGACTGTGTGTCTAATTTACAACAATGTGAGAGCGTTGGCTGCCTTTGTGGAAGCAGGTGCCGCTGTAGTTAATCAGGATACTGCGTACGCAGGATGCTGGACTGAGCTGAACAGCAGGATGGAGGTTGGATCAGAAAGACTTGGGGTGGGGGGGGGCAAACAGAAACAGATGAAATGGATGAAGGATGTGTATAAATCTGGGACTGTCCCTTTTGTGTCTGATTGGAATATAAAAACGGAGGTGTGGCATGTCTGAAAAAATGCGGGCGGATTAAAATCAGTAAACGGGGGAACATGGATTCCATCTCGTTTCCATTCGTTCACAGGCAAAAGGACGTGCTCTCAGCTGTGGGTTCGCTTGTTAATTTGCTTAATGGAAGCTGTGTACAAGTGACAGGAGTTGCTCCTCCATTTTGGAAAACAGCTGAGCTCCTCCTTTCGTCCTCTACTGGTTCAATCGACAGTTGTGTATCGGAAAAAGTTCAGCTGGTTTCAATCTATGACACACATAAAAATACAAACCAATCGGGCGTCCATTGCCTACCAACATGGGGCTCACCGGTTTGAATCCTAGTGTTACCTCCGGCTTGGTTGGGCATCCCTACAGACACAATTGGCCATGTCTGTGGGTGGGAAGCCAGATGTGGGTATGTGCCCTGGTTGCTGCACTAGCACCTCCTCTGGCCGGTTGGGGCACCTGTTCAGGGGGGAGGGGGAACTGGGGGGAATAGCGTGATCCTCCCATACGCTATGTCCCCCTGGTGAAACTCCTCACTGTCAGGTGAAAAGAAGCAGCTGGCGACTCCACACGTGTCAGAGGAGACATGTGGTAGTCTGCAGCCCTCCCCGGATTGGCAGAGGGGATGGAGCAGCAACTGGGATGGCTCGGAAGAGTGGGGTAATTAGCCAGATACAACTGGGGAGAATAAGGGGGAAAAAGGTGTTTTTTCATACGGACGTCCATATAGACATGCTTTATTACAGCTGGCTCAGCCTCCCACAACACAGTCATACAGCAAACAGCCGTACATTTAACATTTGCTTGTTTTTACACATGAGGCACATGATAAGTAAGATCATTGGCATTAGAGCAGCAAATGTATTGGCTGTTACACACAGTTGCATGCAGGGGTTGATTTGAGGGGGGACGCAAGGGGATATCATCCCACATGTTAAACAAATTGACAAAAACTAACCCTTTATTACTTTCGATCTTTCCATCCCCTTTGGATTAATGGCACTATGTGATTATATCTTAATCAAGAAACATCAGAAATCTATTATCAATATTTAAATTATTTCCATTTTGAAGATTTGCACACCAGTAGCCTTGCCCTTGGCCGCAACGGGACTTCTGCCTATCCCAAAAACAAAACAGTGAGAGGACGTGTGATAAACTCTAATGACCGTTGTTGTGGTAGCATTCTCATAGGCATGCTATTGTTATTGTGATAGATTGATAAGAGTGTCAGTTACCTCATTCCCTTCTTTACACATAAATGAATCACACCTATTGAGTTGCAGCATGTGGTTTTTATTGGCTTCAAGTTCATACAGTTTACAGTATGGTCTGTGATATTCTGTGGACACTGTAGTGAATGAATATTGTCATAGAATGAATTCTTAGTGGCAGCGCAGTGGTTAGCACGGTTGCCTCACAGCAGGAAGGTCCTGGGTTCGAACCCCAGGGTTGTCCAACCTTGGGGGTCATCCCGGGTCATCCTCTATGTGGAGTTTGCATGTTCTCCCCGTGTCTGCTTGGGTTTCCTCTGGGTGCTCCAGTTTCCTCCCACAGTCCAAAGACATGTAAGTCAGTTGAATCGGCCATACTAAATTGTCCCTAGGTATGAATGTGTCGGCCCTGTGATGGCCTGGCGGCCTGTCCAGGGTGTCTCCCCACCTGCCGCCCAATGACCCCTGGGATAGGCTCCAGCATCCCCGTGACCCTGAGTAGGATAAGCAGCGTGGATAGTGGATGGATGGATGGATGGATGGATGGATGGATGGATGAATTCTTACCAGTCAAAATTATTATCAGTATAGAATTACTTAAAAAAAGTCATGCTGTGTTTTAAACAAAACTAAACCTTACACGTGAGACATGTTTTTTTCTGAACCCTCGAATAATTTTTGAATATACTTGGTGTAAGAAAATCCCTCATGGTGAAGAATATGTAAGCCTATATGAATGCAATTTAAAAGGTGAAAGTTTTTACAAATTGATAACTGACTACATCTGAGCTTAGTTATGATCAGAAGGTGGTTTCAACCATCATCCATCCATCCATCCTAAAATCCATCTATCCTCGCATCTCTCTGTACATCCATCAATTTGTCCATCAATTTCTTTCACCTTACCTACCCTCCTCCCAGGTTTGTGCCAGGAAGGGGTGTACCAAAGGGAGGGGGATGCCAACCGTGTGGCCCTGCTCTGGGAGGAGTTTAGCCAAGATGCCCGGAATGTCAAGCTGCGGGAGAAGGAGCACCGACTGGAGGATGTCACCGACACCCTGAAGTGCTTCCTGTCACAGGCAGAGGACGCCCTGCTCACCAAGGAGCTCTATCCTTACTGGGTGTCGGCACTGGGTGTGTGAATCACTATGTTTTATCATAAACAGTGCAGTAGCGTGCTGTGGTATCAGAGGTGGACAGAGCACTGAAAATTCCTACTAAAATAACAGTACTGCTACTTTAGTGATCATTTACTTGAGTACAAGTTAGTGTTGATTAAGAAAATTACTCGAGTAAATTAGTTTCTCACTGCAAAACTACAATTACTTTGTGAGTTACTTTTGTTCCTTTCATGTCTACAAACAAACGCAACTGTAGCTCTAAAGACATGGAAATGATCTTTAGTTAAAGGTAAGATCCACAATTGATGCAAACAGTTGCTGTCCACCCCACTTCTGCTATTGTTTTGGTCAGACTTCATATGTTATTCGCTTTAGTACTTGCAAATGAGAAACCTGTCAGTTCGGGGGGGGGGGGGGCAGCAGTAGCTCAGGAGGTGGAGCACGTCGTCTGGTAACTGGAGGGCTGCCAGTTCAATCCTCCTTGCAAAAAAGTTGAGGTGTCCCTCAGCAAGACACCTAACCCCTAACTGCTCCTGATGAGTTTGTTGTTACCTTGCACGGATGACACCGCTATCGGTGTAGAAGTAAGTGTGTGTGTGTGTGTGTGTGGGGGGGGGGGTGTTAGGCATTAATTGTGAGGCATTAATCGCTTTGGAAAAAAAGTGCTTTGTAAATGCCATCCATTTACCAATGCTGTGTCCCCTTCAGTTCCTTTCAAGGCTTTCAGTTGTTTCCATTTCTCAAATGAATACACAATATTGTTGACCTGATGGTGAGATATGCCATGTTAACTGGGCAACAGAGCCCTCTTGTTGTTGCAGTGCCCATTATACAGATCATACCCTTAACATAATCCATATCACTGGAAACGACCAGGACAAACTGTATGAACAGACCACATTTATTTTGTTAACATGAATCTCCAAAAACACCCAATATCGATAATACTTAAGACTTAATGAAACAAATTCTTAATTTAGCCTCTTTTTTTTTGCTCTGTAATGGTTATCTAATTATAAATAGCTAAGTAGAATACTTTATTGTAAATGAAGTCAAAATAAAACTACCATGATTTTATTGTTCTCAAAAGGCAAGGCAATTGTATTTATGTTGCACATGTCATGCATAAAAGTTATTCAAAGATGGAGAACAAGATAAAAATATTAAATAACAATATTAAAAGAAGAAAAGAAAAAAGTGCCATTACATTGAAAATTTTACTCAAATACTTTAACAGAAGTGTCCCCCTCTGCAAATGGGATATTGGCATCAGTTTTTTTTTTCACCTGCCTCTGAAAAATTAACTTAGAATAATAAATAATGATGAACTTTGTTTATATAGCACTTGTCTTAACAATGTTACAAAATGCTTTGTAAAATAAATAAAACCAGACAAGGCAAAAATGAGAATAAGACCAAAGGACATGAGCGCAGAGGAGGTAAAGGCAATAAATGAATAAGACCAAATAGATAGGAATAAAAAAAAAACAGTAAGTTAGAGACTTAGTGTGCCTGAGTTCAGTAGGCAGAGTGCTCCATGGTGTGGGGGCTCTAACAGCAAAAGCACGACCACCTTTTTTGACAAACCATGACCTTGGAATAACCAGCAGGACTCCATCTGCAGATCTTAATGGTCAAGAGGGTGCATTCCAGGTAAATAAATCAGAGATGAATTTAAGAGCAAGACCGTGTAAGGCCTTAAAAGTGAGCAATAAAATATTAAAATCAATTCAAAATCTAAAAGGGAGCCAGTGTAGGAAGCAAGCAAGGGGTAATGTGATCATGCTGCTTTGTCCCGGTAATGAGTAGAGCAGCGGCATTTTATACGAATTGGAAATGGTGGAGGGAGCCCTGGCTGATACCCAAGAAAAGTGCGTTGCAATAATCAACCTGAGAATGGATAAAAGCATGCACAATTTTTGTAGATCAGCAATTGATAAAAAAAATACCTAATTGTAGAGATTAGGTGGCAGAGTTGAAGATGCTAAGATTTTCATTGGGCGTGACGAAGAAGGACAGGATTAGGAATTATTATATTAGAGGGACAGCTCAAGTTTGATGGTTTGGAGACAAAGCAAGAGAGGCAAGATTGAGATGGCTTGGACATGTGTGGAGGAGAGATGCTGGGTATATTGGGAGAAGGATGCTGAATATGGAGCTGCCAGGGAAGAGGAAAAGAGGAAGGCCAAAGAGGAGGTTTATGGATGTGGTGAGGGAAGACATGCAGGTGGCTGGTGTGACAGAGGAAGATGCAGAAGACAGGAAGAAATGGAGATGGATGATCTGCTGTGGCGACCCGTAATGGGAGCAGCCGAAAGTAGTAGTAGTAGTAGAGATTATCTTGAGCTGGAAGAAACATGACTGGTCAACATTTATACTTGATAATCAAAACCGAGGTTAGCATCGAATATTACCCCTAGATTCCTAGCAGTCTGCTTAACACTATTTGACAGACTGCCAAATTAGTACCAAAAGGGCTGATGGAATTTGGGGGACCAAACAGAATGACCTCAGACTTATCATCATTAAGTTTAAGAAAAATTTGGGACAGCCAGGATTTGATATCAGAGAAGAAAGTTGTGAGATTTGCCAGGCTTACTAGGATCTGTGGGTTTTAGTGGCATGTATAACTGAGTGTCATCAGCATAATCATAAAATGCATCCTAATTTTGAATAACCTGGCCAAGAGACAGCGTGTATATAGAAAACAGAAGGGCCAAGAAATGAGCCTTGAGGGACACCACAACTCAATTTAGTTTTCGAGGAAGTAGTTACCCAGAATGACAGACAGAAAAAGTTCTGTTGGAGCGGTATGAGCGTAATAAACTAAGAGCCAAGCCTTTGATGCCTACTCAAGTCTCCAAACGATGTAAGAGGATACTGTAATCGACTGTCTCAAAGGCAGCACTTAATTCTAAAAGAACTAAAATCGAGGAGTCACCTCTTTCTGCAGTCAGCCGTAAGTCATTAATAGCCTTAACAAGAGCTGTCTTGGTACTATGAAGTGCTCTAAAACCAGAGTGGAAACTGTTAAAAACACTATTGGTATTAATAAAATATATCAGTTGAGATTAAATTACTTTCTCCAGAATCTGAGATGAAAAAAAGATAATTCGGAGATTGGTCTGTAGTTACTTAAGGGCAGAGGAACCAAGACAGTTTTCTTTAGCAATGGATGAACAACGGCATGCTTAAAACTGTCGGGAAACGAACCAGAGGCCAGAGAATTATTAAAATTTTGCAGAATAACAGGGCTAACAGTGGAAAATACCTCCTTGAGCAGCTTAGTGGGGATTTTTTCTAAGATGCAGGAGGAGGTGTTCTTATGGGATATGTTAACCTATGGGACATGTTTGCCTATTTGAGATATGTTTACCGATGGAGCGTTGAATGGTGTCTAAAAATGTATAAGGACTGATTGCCCATTGCCCTTTTAAATAAATGTTCTTTGATTGGAAGTCTAGAAAGGGTGTAATTGCCCCTTCACTCATGTTTTTTTCAGCTTTGCATTCACTCCTACTGTGTCTCAATGTTTGTGCTTCTATTTCGTGTCCAGTTATTTGAAAGAGGTGGATCAAATCTGAGTTTTTTTGCAGATGAAGAAGACGAGAAGCGGAGAGTGGAGAAGTACTCCACCTTCATTCACAGTTTGCCGAAGATAAACCGATCAACCCTTGAAGCTCTGCTGCAGCATTTGTACAGGTATGTACGTCTGTGAAAATACGTATATACCTTAAGAGTTATCATGATACCAATATTTTGTGCGATGATACAGTAATGAAAATTTTATACTGATATTGGCTCCCATTTTTTAAGCCATGACAAATAAAAGCATCACAAAATACCACAATATCTCAAACATTATATATATCAAATGAAATCAATTTTACTTGTATAGCCCAGTAGCCCAATATCACAAATTACAAATTTGCTTCGGTGGGCTTACCAGCAACACAACATCCTGTCGTTATATATATATTCCGCTCCTCATTAGTTGAGCACTCACAACACCATTGACGGTTTCAGAAAAAAAACGCCATGTGTGTGTGTATATATATATATATATATATATAAAACACAGATACAGGAAAAAAAAGTTTTAATACATTGCAGTTCCGCTCCTCATTAGTTGAGCACTTATTATAACACCATTGATGGTTTCGGGGGGAAAAACGCTATATATATACACACACACACGCACGCACGCACACACACACACACACACAATTGGAACTGTAGCGTCACACATAATATTTAATATAATAACTACTTTTTCTATCCAGAAAAAAAAATAGTTGAACACAAACAGTTACTTGGACAAAGGTATTTGTATTACAGTGTATTTGTGTGTGTGTGTGTGTGGGTTTCCTCTTCCAAATCCTTTTTGACAAACCAACTTTAGTTTTCTTACATACAAACTGCAGAGTAGTGAGGCTGGTAAAGCTGGACCAGCCACATGAGATTCAGCTTGGCTGGCCGGGCTATGGCTGGTATCGAATGCGTGGTATGATGAAGACCGGTATTCTTTTAAGAATTCAGAACTGATATCCTTCAAAACATTGATATTTTCGACAACCCTAATACACACACACACACACACACACACACACACACACACACACACACACACACACACACACACACACCCTTAATTGGGTGGACTTGTGTGCTTAAATTGGTGAGGTTCAGAGTCCCAATACTTTGCAGAGAAATTGGGGTTTCTGACCATAAACTTATTTTGTTTAATACCACATTTTCCAGTACCATGAGCTGAGATGCACAAATTACTCACGCTTGCTTTTTCAATTCATCCTCAGAAGGTAAATTTTGCCAAACCCTGGCATCTTCTGACCTCCAGCTCTGCTCCTCATTTAACATCTTGGCCATTTAAAATCTGTTAACACCGTGTGTAACTATTTTAGACAGTATTGCCCCTGTTAGACTTAAAAAGCCTAAAATGCCACCTCAGCCCTGACTTAATGAAATCCGTTTAATGAAGAGAACTTGACATAAAGCAGAATGCAAATGAGGGCTACAAAACTTGCTACCCATCTTGAAACGCTGAAGGAGCTCATGAAAAGTTTTAACTTGGCAGTTAAAATTGCACGTACTAATTTCATTCAGATCTTATTGCTAAACATAAACATGACTCCAGATGCCTCTTCAGTATTATCAGCCACACCACAAAACCTCCCGCACTTTTTATTGAGCCCTCGGTTGATAAATGTGAAGAGTTTATATCATTTTTTCTTCTAATTAGGTTCAAGCTGTTTGGAATGCAATTCTCCCTCCTCAAATCCTCCCTGACCTTTGTTATAAAACACCTTGCACCCTGCTAGCATTTAACTCAGTCACCACTAAGCATTCAACCTTTGTCATTACCAAAATGAATTCATCCTTCTCTTCACTGGGCATTCTTCCAACTCACTTCTAGAAACATTTCATTCAAGGGCGTCTGTGTGGCGTGGCGGTCTATTCCTTTGCCTACCAACACGGGGATCGCCAGTTCGAACCCTTGTATTACCTCCAGCTTGCTCAGGCATCCCTATAGACATAATTGGCCGTGTCTGTGGGTGGGAAGCTGGATGTGGGTATGTGTCCTGGTGGCTGCATTAGCATCCCCTCTGGTTGGTCGGGGCACCTGTTCTTCGAGGGGGAGGGGGAACTGGGGGGAATAGCGTGATCCTCCCACACACTATGTCCCCCTGGCGAAACTCCTCTCTGTCAGGTGAAAAGATGCAGCTGGCGACTCCAGATGTATCAGAGGAGGCATGTGGTAGTCTGCAGCCCTCCCCGAATTGCCAGAGGGGGTGGAGCAGAGATCGGGACGGCTCGGAATAGTAGGGTAATTGGCCGGATACAGCTGGGGAGAAAGGGGGGGTAAATAAAAAAAATAAAAAATTCATTCAATCTCCCCGTTTGTACTAGCCATTATCAATTCCTCACTTCTATCTGGTCAAGTGCCTGATTATTTTAAATCCGCTATAGTTCAAACACTTCTCAAAAAGTCACATCTTGGCTCATCCATTTTAAATATCTTCCGCCCAATATCTAAATGTCCCTTCCTGGCTATGGGCTCGGGTAAATAGTTGCTGGGCAGCTCATTGATCATATGAATGGCAATGGGCTCTTTGATTAATTTCAGTCAGGTTTTAGGGCGGGTCATAGCACTAAGACCGCACTCCTTAGAGTTCTTAATGATATTCTTTTAGCATTTGACAGTGGCTAAACATCTGTGTTACCACTTTTTGATCTTACTGCAGCTTTTGATACGGTTGACCATGGGATGTTAATTGAATGTCTTAAGCAGTGGGTTTGCATATCAGGTATCATTTTAGATTGGTTTGATTCCTGTCTTTCTAATAGAAAATTCTGTGTGGCCATTGGTGACTTTAAATCCTCTACCTCCCATTTCTCCTATGGAGTGCCTCAAGGCTCAGTCCTTGGCCCTTTATTATTGCCCATTTACATGTTGCCTCTAGCTCAGAATCCCTCTCACTCTTCCAATCCCATCTCAAGACACACCTCTTCTCCATTGCCTTCTCGTGCCCCCCAAACCGCTCATACACCCCTGGACTGGGGCAGGCTGGGGACTGAGCGCTTGACCTGCATCTGTGATTTAGTATGTGACTTATGATGTTTGTTTTTCTTTCCCTTTATATCTGTCCAAGTCGGAGAGTACTGCTGGCGTCGTCTGTGGCTGCCGCTTCTCTCTCTCGTAGCCCCCCTTCCCATCCACCCCTGTATGTCTGTGTTATGTTCATCTGTCGTCTTGTTTCACTCCATTTATTGTAAAGCGACTTTGAGTACTTGAAAAGCGCTATATAAGATTTATTTATTATTATTATTATTATTATTAGGTCAAACCTTTCATAAGTACAATATCAGTTTCCATTTTTATGCGGATGACTCCCAGATCTATTTCTCGTTTGACTCCAACAAAACACAACTGGTCAACATTCAATCCTGTCTTACAGATGTTAAAAACTGGCTATCTCAAAACTTTCTTCAGTTAAACTCTGATAAATCAGAAGCCATTGTCATGGGTCCAGACAGGGAGCACTTCTCCTCTCACTTAGATTCTCTTTCTTACTGCATCAAAACCCAGTGCAGAAATATGGGTATTATCTTTGATAACAAACTTAACTTTGACCAACAGGTGAAGTCAGTCGTTCAATCATGCTTTCTGCAACTTCATAATATCTCAAAAATGAGATGTTTTTTGACTGCTATTAATCAGGAAACTTTCATCCATGCTTTAATTATATCCTGCTTAGACTACTGTAACTCACTGTTTTCCTGTCTCACCCAATATAACCTCTCCAAATTTCAACTTGATCAAAATGATGCAGCAAGGCTACTTGCAAACTCCAAGAGAAGAGTCCACATAATGCCTATTTTAGCATCTCTACATTGGTTACCTGTGCATTTTAGAATTGATTTCAAATTTTGAATTATTATTTTAAAGCATGTTTGAGGTTGTCCCCTAATTATATCACTGACTTACTAACCCCTTACGAGCCTGAATGTAGTCTGAGATCCTCCGGCAGAGATCTGTTGGTAATTCCTAGGTCAAAGATAAAAAGCAGAGGAGACCTTTGGAGTCAGGGCCCCATCCTTCTGGAACGACTTGCCAGAGGAGATCAGGCAGGCTAGCTCTGCTTCTTCTTTTAAATCTCTTAAAAACACACTTTTTCAGAACTGCTTTCTCTTGAATCTGCTATTCTTCTGTTTTTACTTGTTTACTGTGTTTTAGCAACTCATGCCTTGTTGCTTGTCACTATACTGTATCAATCCCCCCCCCCTTGTTCTCCCCAATTGTACTTGACCAATAACCCCACTCTTCCGAGCCGTCCCGGTCGCTGCTCCACCCCCTCTGCCAATCTGGGGAGGGCTGCAGACTACCACATGCCTCCTCTGATACATGTGGAGTTGCCAGCTGCTTCTTTTCACCTGACAGTGAGGAGTTTCAACAGGAGGACGTAGCACGTAGGAGGATCACGCTGTTCCCCCCAGTCCCCCCCCGAACAGGCACCCCCAACCGACCAGAGGAGGCGCTAGTGAAGTAACAAGGACATATACCCACATCCGGCTTCCAACCTGCAGACACAGCCAGTTGTGTCTGTAGGGATGCCCGACCAAGCCGGAGGTAACACGGGGATTCGAGCCGAGATCCCCGTGTTGGTAGGCAACAGAATAGACCGCTATGCCACCCGGATACCCCTATACTGTATCAATTCTACTTTTATTTATTATTTATCTGGTAATTTCTTTTGTTTTTATGTCTTTGTAACTCGTTTTTGAAAAGCACCATATAAATAGTTATTATTATTATTATCATTATCAATATTACTTTAAACCGACTGTGATGCATGATGTACTCTATTTTGAAATGAAAGCATTTGATTTTTCCAGACAGAATTTCATGTTCCTGCCCTCACATACACACTCAAACACGGACACGCACTTCTGTTCTTCCAGTGCATGTGATCTGATACGCCGGTTTGAAGCCTCATAAGACACTAATGCCAGTTCACGGCTTGGACCTTGTTCTGCAGCGAGTCTGACAATCCCTTTAATTCTTCCACCTCTAGTGGTATTAAGATACAAACGGTCTGGCATCCATCTTGCGGTCTTGCTCACTGATGCTTACATCATGCGTGGCTCCCTCCGAAAGCTACAGTGAATAGTTGTGATTAAGCTGCATTATGGTAATGATGTAGATTGTTTGGAGAAGACCTAATTGGCCCTTTTGCTGAATTAACTGCTTGTGTGTGTGTGTTTGTATAGTTTTGCTTTATGTGTGTAGGAGTTTGTGGGAGAGCACGAGTGCAGATGAGATGGCAAGCCAAATGCTTGTGTGTGTGTGTGTGTGTGTGTGTGTGTGTGTGTGTGTGCGTGTGTGCGTGCGTGCGTGCGTGCGCGTGCATGCGCGTGCGTGCATGTGTGCGTGTGTGTAAGTTCATGCATACAAAGGTACATGCGTATATATGTGTGCACAGCCACTAACTTTCTTTACCCTCCATTTTCACGTTCCATAAACCGTGATCACTGAACGTGTTTTTCCCAGGATTCACCAGTGTTCCCACCTAAACCAGATGCCCAGCCAGCGCTTGGCTTCTGTCTTCTCCTCCTGCCTGTTTCAGACCAGAGGACAGACCCCGCAGGAAATCAGCGTGGTCCGCGATCTCATCAACAACTACGTCACTCTCTTCAGAGTGAGTAAAAGATGCTTCCAGTTTGTGGCGTTGCATAAGCAGGCGTGGTCACATCAAGTGCAGAAATATAGCAACCTGCAGGTTAAACCTTCTGTGTGTGTGTGTGTGTGTGTGTGTGTGTGTGTGTGTGTGTGTGTGTGTGTGTGTGTGTAAATTTAAGTACTGAAATACCTGGAAAATCAAACTGGTGGTAAAGGACTTAAGTAGTATTTAAATTTCAACCAGTGTGTCTCCCTCTGTTTCTTTATGTTGTGGGAATTAAACAAGCAAATTCTCTGTACTTTCCCTTGTTTTGATTTAAGTGCTTCGCCTGCATGTTTCACACGTCATGTCTAACACAGACTACTACTACTACTACTACTACTACTACTATTTTCGGCTGCTCCCGTTAGGGGTCGTCACAGCGGATCATCCATTTCCATCTCTTCCTGTCCTCTGTATCTTCTTCCGTCACACCAGCCACCTGCATGTCCTCCCTCACCAACCTCCTCTGGCCTTCCTCTTTTCCTCTTCCCTGGCAGCTCCACATTCAGCATCCTTCTCCCATTATACCCAGCATCTCTCCTCCACACATGTCCAAGCCATCTCAATCTTGTCTCTCTTGCTTTGTCTCCAAATCGTCCAACCTCACCTGTCCCTCTTATATACGCGTTCCTATCCTGTCCTTCTTCGTCACTTCCAGTGAAAATCTTAGCATCTTCAACTCTGCCACCTCCGCCTCCTGTCTTTTCGTCAGTGCCACTGTCACCAAATCATATAACATAGCTGGTCTCACAACCATCTTGTAAACCTTCCCTTAAACTCTTGCTGGTACCCTTCTGTCGCAAATCACTCCTGACACTCTTCTCCACCCACTCCACCCTGCCTGCACTCTCTTCTTCACCTCTCTTCTGCACTCCCCGTTACTTTGGACGGTTGACCCCAAGACATGTGTGACTCAATGGAAAAAATGGGTACATATCGGTTGGATGGTATCCCATGCAAGTTAAACCTGTTCCAGATGCACAATTAACCATTTCCCACAAGAATGTAGTTGTTATTGACAAGTCACTAAAGTGAATTTACTTGTTTTGTGTGGTCCTAGAACATAGGAAAATGTGCGTGAAAAACTACCAGAAAGTCCTTAAATTTTTGATTCATAAAGCCAGTGTAAAGATGGATGCCTTCCAACTCAAATTTGGCCTCATGCATATTAAGACCATTTTGGAAATTCACATCTGGAGAAAACGATGTTCATCAGAGGCTTCTCTCTCTCAGTAGTCCACTTTAAAAATGTTTTGCTCACATACCACCATCCATTTTACTCTTGGACCCTGACTTTTGATGTGCGGATTGGCCCATCAGTATCAGAGTTCTGACCTTGTGTGTTCATTTTAGGGACAAAAAGAGACGTTAATGGAATAAATGTAACATATTAAATGTAGAAATTGCCTTGCCATCATAACTGCCCACCCTTGTCTAAACTACCTGTCGCTAGTGAGAGATGCATTTGATCATTATCAGGTCTGCATAATTTTCACACACTTAAACTGATGTAAAATGACGTGTCTTCAATTTCTCACCTGTGGACTTGAATGGAGAATGTCTCAGTCACTGATGACAGTGATGGAAAATATCCATCCATCAATTATCCGAATCGCTTATCCCGCTCTCAGAGTCACGGGATGCTAGAGCCTATCCCAGCAGTCATTGGGCAGCAGGCGGGAGACACCCTGGACAGTCTGCCAGGCCATCACAGGGCCCACACACACACACACACACACATTCACACCTAGGGACAATTTAGTACGGCCGATTCACCTGACCTGTATGTCTTTGGGAGGAAACCGGAGCACCTGGAGGAAACCCACACAGACACGGGGAGAACATGCAAACTCCACACAGAGGACAACCCCCAAGGTTGGACAACCCCAGGGTTCGAACCCAGGACCTTCTTGCTGTCAGGCGACCGCGCTAACCACTGCGCCACCATGCCGCCCGTGATGGAAAATATATATTTTTTAATCTCAAATAATGTCGTCTTGCATGCCTAGGTCATGCATGGGGAATTAATTTACTCTGTTATCTCCTCAACATCGAGAAAGCAGAACTGAAGTGAGTCCAAGGGAAACAATAAACTTGACTTTGCAGATGAACTGGGTGGGTCAGGGGATTCGGTGGTGGGACGTTAATGTTACCCTTGGAGAGCTTCCTGGCTTATGGGACATGCCGCGCCGTGAGAATGCTAATTCCCAGCGGAAAGCCTGAATTCCTCTTGTTCTGACGTTAAAGGAGGAGCATTGACTCTAAATCGGTTCGGGACGCCATCATTCGCGTGACAAATGGCCTTTAAGCTCAGCCAATCAGGAGCCCAATAACAGTGAATACAGGCTCCGTGTCATAAAGCGAGTGAGACGTTTCGCTAATTAAAGTGCTTGTTCTGTGCCCGAATCCGTCGACTGGGCCCTTTATCAGGCCTGAACACACACACACGACGAGCGTGCATGTCTGAGTTTTGTTTTGTTTTTTTCCTCCCCTCCAATCTTCTCCACCATGCATATAACTCTTACAAAGCAAACTGTTCTGTGAAAATGATAGGGGAAAAAGAAGTTAGAATAAAAAATGTCATTTCCCTTCCCAGAGCTTTGTACGGAATATTGTTGTGGGCCCCGTTTATTCATTTTGTTGCTCAGCTGCGTCAAAATAATCGCCACCGACCTCCCACTTCGAAATGAGTTTCGGAAGTGTTAGTCACACGACCTACTTCTGCACTTTGAGAGTGACACAGTTTTTCTTTTTTTATATTTTTCTCCAATTAACAATACGTTCAAGTGTAATTGGTGCTACAAAGACTGGACTCCAAAATTATGCGGTCACATTTTACCCTCCAAAACCCACAATTTTCCCACAAAGCCCTTTGGTGATTTGCCTCTTTGCAGCATGTCTCCTCAGGCGAATATCATTTCACAGGCAATATGTGTGTGTGTGTGTGTGTGTGTGTGTGTGTGTGTGTGTGTGTGTGTGTGTGTGTGTGTGTGTGTACACGTTGCTTTTATATCACTTCTTTACCATTTTTAAATTTCTTTGTTAACAAAATCAATGGTCTCAGATCAAATTTCAACCTTGGAGTTTATCACTGATCGAGTTACCTGCCATGTTCTGCTGTCTGATTTCAACCCTATTTCCATGCAATATCTCTTGGAAATAGTAGTTTCTCATATGCGTCCATTGTCCTGCCCTGGTAATATAATTCCAACCAAATTTAAGTCAGTCATTGCCCCTTGCTTTCTCTCTATTGTCAATTAATCTCTCTCTTCTGGATGCATATCTATTTCAAGAGGGCCAGTGTCTTCCTTCGACTCAAAAAACCCTCCCTAGATTCCACCGATTCAGCTAACTACAGGCCTATTTCCAAACTCCCCATCATTTCTAAAATTCTTGAATAAGTTGTTGCTCGTCAGCTCCTCCAAATAACTGATTGAGGGACGAAATATCTTTGATACATTTCAATCTGGCTTCCGTTGAAAACATAGCATTGAAACGACTCTGCTTAAAGTAACATATGCCATTTTAGTTTTACTTAACTGCTGCCTTTGACACCATTGCTCATGCCATTCTAATCAATAAACTACTGACCTGGGTTGGTATCTCTGCTACTACACTCAAATGGTTTTCCTCTTGTCTGACTTCAATGTTCACATAAACAATTATGTGTCTTCCTCCGCTCTTGTCTTATGTGGGTGTCCCACAAGGGCCAATCCTTGTACCTATTCTATTTTCATTATATACGTATACTACCTCTGGGCATTGACACTGTATTGCAGAGGCTTACCGGGGCTTAAGCCTCGGGCCGTGTCCTGGTCGCTGCACTAGTGCCTCCTCTGGTTGGTCAGGGTGCCTGTTCAGGGAGGAGGGGGAACTGGGAGAAATAGTGTGATCCTCCCTCATGCTACGTCCCCTGATGAAACTCCTCACTGTCAGGTGAAAAGAAGCGGCTGGCGACTCCACATGTATCTGAGGAGACATGTGGTAGTCTGCAGCCCTCCTCGGATTGGCAGATGGGGTGGAGCAGCAACCGGGATAGCTCGGAAGAGTGGGGTAATTGGCCGGGTACAATTGGGGAGAAAAAAGGGGAAAAATCCACAACCAAAAAAAATCACTTTGACTTGGAGTGGGACTTTGTGGGAAAAATTATTCATTTTTGGGAGTTTTTGTGCAGTGAGACTAACATATCGGCAGTTGCCCTGGGCAAACTCTTGAGGTGACGAAAATTGCAGACCATGTTCCCTAATAAGGACACAGCTCTTCACCTTTTCCTTAAAATTCCAGTCACCAACCAAGTGGAGAGTGATCTTTCTCTGTCCTTTGTTGAACGTAGACTGCAGTCAACTATGCAGCAGGAAAGACTGAGCCACCTCACCTGCATGTCCATCGAGAATGCCGTTCTTGTGGCTGCTTCCAAAGTGTCTCTAGCCCCAGGGCCTAAAGTAGCATTAAGGTGCCTGTGCCTCTGGGACATTTGCTTAACTCCCACAGTGGTATCTCTTACCATGTGTATGCCGATGACTCGCAGCTTTACTTCCTGTTTAAACCTAATAACCTCAATAATCTTACTACCCTTCATGACTTCCTAGCTTCTGTTACAAAACTGAGGTCCTTGTGATCAGCCCCGATCATTTTACTAAAGGGGTTAGTCACTAAATGGGCCGCCTTTCTAGCAACATCAATACTGCCTCGAAGAATCTTGGTATTCTTTTTGATGAATATTTGAACTTTACTCATATTACTAAGGTCATTCAGTCTTGTTTGTTTCAGTTGAGAAATATTGCAAAAATCAGACCTATACTGTCTGCCAAAAACTCAGAAATTCTAGTGCATACCTTAACCTTTTCTCGCTTAGGGTAATGTAACTCCCTCTTTATTAACATGACTCAGTCCTCTCTTGCCCGCCTTCAATTGGTGCAAAATATAGCAGCTAGGCTGTTAACAAAAACTAGTCACCGGTCCCACATCACCGCAATTCTTGCTTCCCTTCTTTGGCTTCCAGTAAAACACAGAATTGATTTTAAAATGTTACTAATTGCGTACAAGGCCTTGCACGACCTGGCCCCTGCATATACAGCAGAGTTGTCAAGCCCCCGTGCTATCTGGTGGTCGCGTTGATCTTCTGATCAAGGCCTTTTATCTGTTCCCCATTCTTATTTTAAATCCAGAGGTTACCGTGCTTTTGCGGTTGTAGCACCTAAACTCTGAGACAGCCTTCCTGATTCTGTCAGATCTGCTGAATCTGTGGTTTGTCTTAAGAGGCTGCTAAAAACTGGTTTCTATTGGTTAGACTTTTTATAAATACTCTCCGTTTGCCTTTTGTTGTGTTTATCTTGGTCTTGTGCGTTCATTGAATTATTTAATCATTAGCTGAATTATTGTGATATTATTCTAACAGTATGTTTTTGTGGACACTTCTTGTATGTGTTGTATGGTAATATATTTAATGTTATCTTTGAGCCCCCGAAACAAATATCAGATCAAGTGTGAAGTTGATATGGCAGTAAGTTATTGAATCCTGAATCTTTTTGTCTATGTATCTTGCATGTATGTGTGTGGATATATTTATGTGTGTTTGTATGTATGTATGTGTACTTGTCTTTGTATGTGTGTATTTCATCCTATACGTTAAGCATTTTTTAACTGTATTTGCATGCTCAATAATCTGGGTAAGAAAATCAAAGGTTGAATCAGTTCATCTGGATACAATGTTTACTGACAGATACGTTTCATCACTCATCTAAGTGACCTCTTCAGTCCCAACTGACTGCAGGTATCCCCACCCTTATAAACGATACAGGGGCATAACGAATGAAACCACTAGACTTTCAATGACCATGTGTACTATTCACAGAGGATTTGGGAATGTTTGCAGTCACATCATTCCAAAGGAATTGAATCAAGTGCAACTGGACTTGGTTATATATCCGTGAAGACGTTTCGCCTCTCATCCAATGGGCTTAATCAGTTCGTGCCTTTCTGACTAGACCAAGCTAGTCTGACTGGCTGGTTCATCACCAGCCAGTCAGACTAGTTTGGTCTAGGTCCGGATATATAACCAAGTCCAGTTGCACTTGATTCAATTCCTTTGGATAACTATGACCTGGATGAATGAGAAAATTCACAGACGAGTCACAGCATTGTAAGATGGCGACAGATGTATAACGACTAGGGCTGGGACTTTAACGCGTTAATTCGATAATTAATTATAAGGAAAATAACGGCGTTAAAAAATTAACGCATTTTATCGCATTTTAATTTACACTCCAGTCAACACGGAACGCCTCTCGGTGCACTCGTTTCTGGCATACGGATTATACCGATGCACCGAGTGAGGTCAGTCAAGCGGAAGGCGGAGTAGGCCAGGCTAACAAGTTAGTATGCTAACAGCAGATGTGATGGACGACAAGGATGACACCGCGTTGCTTTGCTCTGTGGATGGGAAATTTACGTTTAAAAACCGGTCGGATGGAAGCCTAGATAAGAGCACTGTTGTGTGCAGACTCTGCAACAAAGGGTTTGCATTCCACCGCAGTTATTCAGGCCTCCGGTACCACCTAAATGTGAAACACGTTGCAGCTAGTACGAACACCGGAGCTAACGCTAGTGCTCCTAGCACAACCAAGCAAAGTCGCCCACCGACTCTCCGCCAGATGACGGCTTTCAAAGCCAAGGTGAGTAAGCCCACGTCTGATAAATTAACAAACTCACTGGCGAAATGGATTGCTGTGGACTGTAGACCGCTTTCGGTGGTAGAAGATCAGGGGTCACAAAAAGTACTGTGTTTACAAAACAAACTTGTTTGAACAAAATAAACAGGATTTTGTTGTTTAAACGTATGTATGTGTCTATTCGTTGATTTAGTCATCTACCAAGACCTGTTTGAATTGAAAAATGTTGCTTCCAGTGTCAAATATCGATATGCGATTAAAATGCGATTAATTACGATTAATTAATTACAAAGCCCATAATTAATTCGATTAATTTTTTTTACTCAAGTCCCACCACTAATAACGACCGAAATCTACGACCAGTTTCATGTGCAAATATGGGTGTGACCATTAGCTAGTTTAGTTTAGTTAAAAGTCACACCCATATTTGCACATGAAACCGGTCGTTGGTTTCGGTCGCTGTGCCACTGTATTGTTTATAAGGGTGGGGATACCTGCAGTCAGTTGGGACTGAAGAGGTCACTTAGATGAGCGATGAAACGTTTCTGTCTATAAACGTTGTGTCCAGATGAACTGATTCAACTTTATTTGATTCACTTTGTAACGGTTTTAAAAAGTACGATATAAATAGAATTATTGTATTATTATATTACAGGACAACCTCATACTCAACCACAGTGTCCTCTGGTGATGAACCTCAGTAGATAGTATAATGATGGGCATTGTGTTTGTGTGTGTGTGTGTGTGGGTCACTTTTCAACAGGTCAATGAGGATCAAGTGCAGCAGATGGAAAGAGAGAACAGATTCATCACACGCTGGAACGACAAGAAAGACACCACAGTGAGTTGAGCTGCCGAACCCCTTTGGCAAACACCTTTGGTAGTTTGTGTGTATGTGTGTGTGTGTTTATACATGGTGGTTGGCTTTGGCGTGTTGATGTTCTTGCAAGTGTCATGGTGTCCCATGTCAGAGGACTCATTTGAACACTCTCTCGTGGGTGTGTGTGAAATAAAGGGAGCGGTCGAGGGAGCGAGCGAGCGAGCAGGTGAGTAAAACCAAGCCGTTGTTCCTCGTACCCTTAATGACAGCTCCTTTAAGCCTGAATACCTCGGCTCAGAGAAACGTGGTTCAGATAACCAAAGCCCTGACGTAGTAATCATACTGCGCTTGTGCAGCTGTTGAAGTTGGAAAATAAGCTGTTTACCCACTCCCCACCATCAAATGCTCCTGCTCCTTTACCCCTCTCTCTTTCACTCCCTCGCTCTCTCCCTCCATACCAGAAGGCTTTTAGTACGAGTCTGCCGCTGTGGGAGGGAGGGGGGACTCAGTTGAAGGCTCATGCTATTATAAATCTCTTGCAGGTAAAAATTGGGACAAATGTTTCGGCCCAGACTCAATTTAAGGGTTTTAGTGAACTGGAAAGGCCAGGGCAGAAAGAAGAGACCTGACGGGTGTAGCCACAAGACCGGCTATGGCACACACCAGAAATAACCTCTCAGAATGACTGGCGTCGGGAGATGTGGCGACCGAGGGCGTTTCACAGTACACTGTCAGACACATCACACAATAATCTCAAAATTAGAGAAGTCACATGTGGTACTGATGTATAGTATACACTTATTTCCAAGAAGTGGGGCCATCACTTGTATATGTGTGTGTGTGTGTGTGAATTTTTACTCTTTTGCGATTTCCTGCAGACGTTTTCAACAACTTGCACACGTTTGTGTTTGCCTGTGTGTGTCAGTTTTCTTTCCAACTCACCGCTTCACTTCCTTTCACTATTTAACACCCGTTCAACCAGACAAGAGAGGATCAACAGGTTAAATCTGCTGGCATAGGCGTCCGGGTAGCGTGGCGGTCTATTCCATTGCCTAACAAAACAGGGATGGCCGGTTCGAATCCCTGTGTTACCTCCGGCTTGGTCGGGTGTCCCCCACAGACACAATTGGCCGTGTCTGCGGGTGGGAAGCCGGACGTGGGTATGTGTCCTGGTTGCTGCACTAGTGCCTCCTCTGGTCGGTCGGGGCGCCTGTTCGGGAGGGAGGGGGAACTGGGGGGAATAGCGTGACTCTCCCACACGCTACGTTCCTTCCGGTGAAACTCCTCACTGTCAGGTGCAAAGAAGCAGCTGGCGGAGGAGGCATGTGGTAGTCTGCAGCCCTCCCCCGGATCAGCAGAGGGGGTGGAGCAGCAATCGTGACGACTCAGAAGAGTGGGGTAATTCGCCAAGTACAATTGGGGGGGGGGGGAATGGGGAAAATTCCAAATTAAAAAAAAATCTGCTGGCATACTAACGGGTTGCACTGAGAACTTGTGTACTCATGTCTACCCGTGACACCTGGTTGAATATTATTGGTCTATTAGGAAAAAATGTAAAGAATTTGCAGTGGGGGGGGGGGGCGCTATAAAAATTTCAGCATTGTTTAAACTCTCCCCATCCTTCTTCTCCATCACTAACATAAAATCATGGTTATAAAACCCTTTAACACAATTTTCCTCCTCATCGCTCCTGCATTTTAACTTGGAGCCAACATTTAAACTGTAAACAGGCGTCCTCCCTCTCTCCACATACTGGGACGCTACGTCTATAAAATGTGCCCCCATTCACCCCTCCACAGTGGAAAAGAAGCTGGAATGGCTGAGTGAGAAACCGAAGATGGCCTTCATATCTGCGCTTGACCTTCTCTCAATTACGGCTTCCTCGCCATTGGTTCGGATGACTGTAATTTCTGTCACTTGCACGGAGTCGGAGAAGCCTCTCTTCCCTCCTATCATCGCCAGAGCTCTCCCTGCTCGCAGCGACCGTGAACCTCCGTACGCCTGCACATAAAAATGACACCGGGACGAGATAAAGGCGCTCTAATTTGTAGCTAGAGAAGAGAAAACCAGCCTTTCCCCGGCCGCTTATTTGTCAGACTTTGAGAGACAGACCACCACTCGGCTCTGATTGCCAGAAAAGGACTTCGTTTTGTTTAAATAGGGCCCTGTCTCCGGGAACGTAAGATGGCATTCTCCCTCCAACATTCTCGGACCCCTCTTCTTCTTCTCTTCTCCCTGGCCAAACATCTCTTAATTATAAGCTACAATAGATGGTGCTGAGATTTTCGCTCTAACACACAGAGAACCGGACTATCATTTGTATCGCTGAAGGCAGCATCAGTACAAATTGGACCTGCAGATGGTCAACCCCGATATGTGGCTTCCTGCTCATTTCACCCGTTGTCGTGACAAATTTTGCCCATTAAAGCGACGATCCTGACTCATGAATGCCTCTGTAGCTGCTCGTATGACTGCCGGACTGGACTTTTACACATAAAGATGCTACTGTGTATAACGTTTCATGTTTTCAGCTGGCGAATGTGGACAAATGAGGCGAGTTTGAAGAGGAGGCGAAGTTGTTTTAGTAGATGATCCTAACACAATGATGTGTTGAATTAGCGGTACAACCAAACTTAATTCACTCCAAATGGGAGTTTGGTAATGGTGCAGCATTGCGTTGGCATTGCATTTTAAATGCGTTGCAATTCAAGTGTTGCATGCATTGAATCCACCACCCCCCTGATTGTATCCAGCCAGTTACCCAACTCTTCTGGGCCATCCCGGTCGCTGCTCCACCTCCTCTGCCGATTTTTTTTTTGGGGGGGGGGGGGGGGGCTGCAGACTACCACATGCCTCCTCTGATACATGTGGAGTTGCCAGCCGCTTCTTTTCACCTGACAGTGAGGAGTTTCACCAGGGGCACGAAGAGCATGGGAGGATCACGCTATTCCCCCCCCAGTTCCCCTCCCCCCCGAACAGGCGCCCCGACCGACCAGAGGAGGCGCTAGTGCAGCAACCAGGACACATACCCACATCCAGCTTCTCCCCCGCAGACACGGCCAGTTGTGTCTGTAGGGACGCCCGACCAAGCCGGGCGTTTACAGGCGTTGGATCGTGGCCATTTTAAATTGTTTGAAAAATAGTATTAAAGTTGTTAAAATGTTCATTTTGGTGTCAGTTGTTTCCTAACAGACATACTAACATGTGTAATGTGTTAGTATCTCAACTGGGTATTTATCTTGACAGGATGTAGAGTTTAAAAACCGTGGTTGTTCTGGTGGTGTTTAAGTTGCGGCCGTTGTTTGGGCTGTTCCAGTGGTTATTTTCAGCTCGAGTGTGTTTGCACCATAATCACCACATGTGTACTCGTGGTGTGGTGGGTCAAGCACACACAGGACCTCCTTCTGACAGATACCGTAACATCAGCTGCTAACCCTCACCTTCAGTCTTGCTCATGTGTTGGTGGTGGCTCAGGTGTTGACCCAACACCAGGCATGACTGCTGCTTTCTATTCGGGCGGGTTCGATGTGGCCGCCACCACAGCAGTCACCAGTATCTCCGTCCGTAGGTCTTACATCCACCTCCAGGACTGTTGCTCTATGGTAATGCACACGTGTGTGTGTGTGGTTGCTGGCCTTGCTTCCTTTGACTATATTATTGCACACAGCGCAGTTTTCTTTTTCTTTTCTTTTCTGCACTTCTACGAGAACTTCCTTTATTTCTTTTTCAAGGTGCTTTGTGATGAAGGTTTAAATTGACAGCGAACTGAAAGACATATTGAAAGACATATTGAACGCATTTCAATTTGGGTGAGCCTTGAATTTCTCCTGGCCATCCTCCCCTTCCACCTTAAAGGCTTTGTCTCCGGCTTTGTTCTCTTTATTTAGCAGGGTTTCACTTCCAGTTAAGGGAGCGGGGTGAGTTTGCCTGCAGCACTGAAAACCACCTCTGAAAACCACCTCTGAATACCACCTCTGAAAACCACCTCTGAATACCACCGCTGGTCGCCACAAATCCTCTCATGTTCCTCCGACTTACTTTCATTTAGGCCCGGGCCACAGCGGGCCAGGAATTTAGAACAAAACTAATGAATCCAGCTGTACTGTTTTCCAGATTTGCTCTTTTTTTTTTTCTCTACTGATTTCTCTGCCCCCCCCATCTCTCTCTTTCTTTCTTTCTCTGTCTCTCTCTCTCTCTCTTTCTTTCTTTCTCTGTCTCTCTCTCTCTCTCTCTCTGTCTGTCTGTCTCTCTCTCTCCCTCTCTCTCTAGTTCTCCCCAGCTGGAGACCTGATCTTCGAGGTATACCTGGAGAAGAGGGAACCAGAGAACTGCTGTTTAATCAAGGTGTGTGTGTGTGTGTGTGTGCATGCATGTCTGTGTGTGTGTGTTTGTCTGCACGCATGTCTGTGTTTGTGTGCTTGTTTGTGTGTGTGTGTCTGTGTGTTTGTGCGCATGCATGTCTTTGTGTGTGTGTATGTTTGTGCGCATGTTTGTGTTTGTGTGTGTGTCTCTTTCCCAGGGGTTCTCTGGGGGTTAGGTGAAATGAGAGAGGTTGGTGAGGGAGATGAAGTGCGGGGGGACCAGAGGCAGTTAAAGGACAAGCGAGAGAAGAAAAAAATAGAGAGAGAGAGAAGGAGGGATGGCAGTGCATATGGATGTTGCACAGAAGGTGGGATGGAGAGGTTGATAGAATAGGGCCGAGACATCGGTGGTTAAACCCGGCGGGATTGCGGCTACTGAAATAAATCAAAAGTGAGCTAATCAAAAGAAATGTCTGATTTAATTGTGTGAGTAATTGCGTTTTACCAGGCGGGCGGGCGGCTGGAGGTAATGGACTTCTTTCTCGGGTCGGGGAACAGCTGGAGAATTGGAAACAGGATGAAGACGGCTGCTCAGAAACGCAGTCTGACACCGATACTCTGTCCTGTCTGCGGGGTCACGTCACACATCTCTTTCTTTTCTCCTGTTCAGCGGCTGTGCGTCCAAACACTTGGCCGTGCCGCCATTATTCACTCGGCCTGTACTGTCACCGACCCGAGGCCTTGAATCATCCACGGTTGTGAACGGTTGAAACGCTCCTGATGAGTCTATGCTGTCCTCTGAAAAGACATAGTTGGTCCGAGGCGTATCGGGTTCAGACCTGAACATCTGACACCATCACGCTTTGTTTCTTACAGTGGCGGCTGGCCAGTGCGGGGCGCCGGTGCCTCGCCCCCCCTTCAAATATCAAGAGATGAAAAGCTACTTAAACATGATAAATATAATTTAGTTGTATAATGCAAATAATTATGAGATAAAAGTTTTTCAGTCTGTCAGCATCCATTAAATACTGGTTCCAAACAGTATTTGGTTGATTTCTGTCTGAATACATATACTTCCTGGGTGAGGGGCGCCGGCCAAACGATACCTTATGTAAGCCCTCAAACTGTTGGCGAGCAGGTGACCTGAGGCTGCTGTCTGATTGGTTTCTTCAGATTTTCCCGGGGGCGCAGTTTTGTGCGCCCCAGACACTCCTACTTTTATTGGCAGTGAATTGGTGTTGTTTTAATGTTGTTTGATCTAATGTGATTGGACAATTCTCGTGGCTGTCAGTCATGTTCCCACCCAACACGACACCTCGTCTCAACTGTCAATCATCCACCGTCTACGAACCCTGATAAAATCTATAGGCTACATTGTCCTTCTTCATAACTCTGACTGTGTGGACATTGAAGCAGCTGCCCCTGCCCCCCAAGTTTTCAGCACTAGCCGCCACTGGTTTCTTAATCTGCTCATCTGTCTGTTTGTTTGTTTGTTTGTTTGTTTGTGGTAGCTGTCTCCCAACATGACGGCCACAGATCTGACAGAGAGCGCACTGATGCTGAAGAACGTCCCCATCAGCCCGGATGACTTGTGGACCACCTTTGAGGTCATTGAGAATGGAGAGCTAGGTATGGATGTATTTTATAGTCTGTTAATTTATTTCATGTCAGTCGGATCTCAACTCAACGGACCATATCAATAAACTCATTAAAATCAATATAATGAAGCAGACACGTTTCCTGCTTTACCGGATTTCAGCTGTTGTACTGTAACCAACAGGAAGTAAACACAGACTGCAGGTTACAGTCACATGTTTAACCACAGCAGGCTGAGACCTAAAACTGAAAGTAAGCTTATGACACCTGATGCTATATGGGGATTTCAGAGGCGGATTTGTGGATCCTTGAAGCAGAAGGTGGTTCCGTTGAGTGTCATGGCAGTAAGCAACAGAATAATTAAACATTTTAAAGCGGCACCAAGTGAATTTTCAGATTTTGGCAATGCCCCCCCATTTTTTTCTCCCTAATTGTGCTTGGCCAATTACCCCACTCTTCTGAGCCATTCCGGTCGCTGTCCCACCCCCTCTGCCGATCCGGAGAGGGCTGCAGACTACCACATGCCTCCTCTGATACATGTGGAGTCGGCAGCCGTTTCTTCTCACCTGTAGATGTAGCGCGTGGGAGGCTCACACTATTCCCCCCAGTTCCCCCTCCCCCCTGAACAGGCACCCCAACCCACCAGCGGAGGCGCTAGTGTAGTGACCAGGACACATACCCACATCTGGCTTCCCACCCGCAGACATGGCCTATTGTGTCTGTAGGGACGCTCGACCAAGCCGGAGGTAATACGGGGATTCGAACCGGCGAGCCCCGTTTTGGTAGGCAATGGAATAGACCGCTACGCGGCCCGGATGTCGGAAGCATCTTATGCGTCAATTGTCACAAAGACAACCAAGGGGCTTTCTTTTTTTCTTTATAGTGTAGCACATTTGTTTACAAGCCGTAGCTCAAAAGATGTCGTAGATGGAGAGGAGCTTTGCTCACAGTCAAGCGCTACGTCCCCCTGGCGAAACTCCTCACCGTCAGGTGAAAAGAAGCAACTCCACATGTATCAGAGGAGGCATGTGGTAGTCTGCAGCCCTGCCCGGACCGGCAGAGGGGGTGGAACAGTGACCGGAATGGCTCGGAAGAGTGGGGTAATTGGCCCAGTACAATTTGGGTGAAATAAAGGGGGGGGGACTTATAGAGCGCTGATTTGAATGGCGACTGACATTCTCCCATAGACATCACCATGAAACCAACACGAATATAATATTTAAAAAAATAAAGTGACCTGAATCACCTTGGCTTTCCAGGTTAATTGTCCGTGTATGAAAGACTAAATGATCACCGTAAGCACACCGTTTGATCACAACAACTCATTATTTAAAACGGTGTCGGGGTAGGAACGAACTGTGTCCGGCGGCAGCTTGAGATCAGCTGAGTGGTTTTTGCGGTGCTGGAACAGCCCCATCCTGCCACTTTCTGTTTGATTCACGGGTTGTTTTGTTTGTTTTTGTTTTTGTTACCTCAGACGCCACTTTAAACGGGGTTCGTATTCGTCCCGTCGACACCGATGTTGAGGTCAGTATTCAAATTCCCCCTCGAGCGGCAAAAAAAGGAAGTTGCGTCATTGATCCGCGGCACCCGTTCAAGGGCAGCGTGTCTGAGTGGTGCGTTGCTTTTATTTGAAAAGTCGACTGAAGGCGTCCGTCCTTTGTCTGCAAAGCCCCAGAGCTCGTTCTCGTCAAAAAGCCTTTCGCTGCTAACGTGCTGCTGTCATCTATATCCAATTAGTGATTGATGTATCACGGGGGGGGGGGGGCGTTACTAAAAGGCCGTTCTCATCCGGGGTGCATGCAAACACCGGGCTTCTCAGTCGTCACTGGAGGACCTGGTGATTAGCCGATGGCGCTATCTCTTTAATGAACCGCTGTCCGCCGGCGCGAAAAGCACGCTGAGGAATCAGTACGAGCGTCGGCCGCTCGCTTGATATGCACGTTAATTAATCATCCTCATCAGCGTATGTCATACATTACCTTCATCTCCTCGGATCATTGACCTGGGGAGCTGACCCGCTTCGTTTCGTATTAATATGCATGGATGGCGCCGCTTCTCTTCTTCTTCTTCTTCTTCTTTTGCTGTGCGTGGACGTCCTACAACGGCTCGCTCGGCGGGAAGCGCGGCGGGCGAGTGACGTCAGAGTTCCGCTTTGTCGCGGAGATGCTGAGCCGGCGGTCTCCGTGCACTTCCCCTCAGTTCACAGAGAGTTTGCGCCGCACTCTTCTGTTTATTTCTTCTTCTTCTCCTTCTTCTTTTTTTAATCTACCTCCTCACAGAGTTGCAGAGGACAGGCTGTCCTCCTCTGAAAAGAAAAAAAAAACAAAAAGCACAAACCAAGGTGCGCTGAATACCAAATGTATTTGCGCAGGGCTCAGCATATTTTGCATGCCAAGACAATACATTTGCTGCAGAGTAAACAGCCAAAGCTATTTTGAAGGCGGTGGCGTGACGGGTTTTTCACACACAAAAAAAAAGAAACAAAGAAAGGAGGGAAAATGCATTAATTAGGCCTTTCTGCAGGATACCCATAGATAAACAGTGTTATTGAGGACAATAGGCAGAAAATGGGAGCTAATATTTGTTGGGAAATGAGAGACTAATTCTGCGGCGTGGGTTTGCAGAGATCCCAGAGAAAAGATAAGCCCGCTGTTATGAATAAGTTATGCCGTTGTGGCTGTTTTTCTTCTTCTTTTTTTTTCTTCAGCAATGAAAAACCAGCGAGTGTGGCGATAGAGGCATCAGTGGGAGATGGGGTGGGAGGCAACGGTGTGTGTGTGTGTGTGTGTGTGTGTGTGTGTGTGTGTGTGTGCGCGTGCTGATAACATGTTGCCTCTTCACCAATTAGGGAGAGATAATAGGTCTGTTTTGCACACAAGGTTTTTTTTTCTTAATCATGTTCAGATTCGCTGAGGATAATTGCAAATTTGAACTACACATTCACGGAGGTGGGGGAGAACAAATACACATCGGTAGTGGATATTGTATTATTAATGCTATTGACAAATTAGATAATCATAATCCAGTGATTTAAAGACTATATTGCCCCTTTTTATTTCCAGCTGCATAAAGGTCACGGGAACACTTTAGCTTACTTTAGTGGTCCCAAGTGGGTTTTTTGTTTTCCTTTGTATTTTTTTTTTTTTATTGAAGTGTTTATACTTGTTGTTTTTTTTTATGATCTTCTTGCTGATCTTGTACCGCTCTTTTATTAAACAGAACGGCCGTTGCACCAAAAAGAAAATATTCTTGAGCAGGTTCTGGGGTGGAGCTCTCTGGATGATCCTGGCTCGGCCCATCTCGTTATCAAAAAATTTACAGGGGCCAAAATGGTGGCCGCCCATAAAGGTACGGTATAAACCAAATAAAACAAGATGATTAGAATATATTTTTTTATATTTTATATATATATATATATATATATATATATATATATATATAAAATATGAAAATATGTTTTTTAATATTTTCATATATATACTTTGTCTTGAAAAAGTTTGCATTTGAATCCCACATATTTTTGCTATCATTTAAATGCAGGCGTATGCGGCTAATCTGTGCATCGAGTGTGTATTCATGTGTGCTGTTTTTGAGTCTATAAGGTTTCTGATGATGTAACACATCAAGGCAAATTAGCCCCGGTGCATAGCTTAGTCCTCATCACGCTGGGTTTGTTTGCTGCTGAGGAAATGCGAACACCTGTGCACCCTCTGTTCCCTTCCTTTGTCTTCTGCGTTTGAGGCCACAAGGAACGGGTCTTTGCTGTTTGACTGTGTTGTGTTGTGTTGTGAAACAGGCCCGAAGCAGTTTCTGAAAGGAGACTATTTGAAGTTCAAGGATGGACCCTCCAAACTGCTATCGGGACACAAATTCCAGGACAAATACGTTATGCTGCAGGGGGACAAGCTGCTGCTCTACAGAGATATCAAAGTAAGCACACTTTTATTTTACTTCATGTGTTCCCGGTTAAATCAGCCGCCGCGCATCCTCGTGGTTTCCCCCCCGTGCGAAGAGAAAGATGCCGGCAGTCCCGGCAGAATACCGGAGGGGTTGCAAAGTGCTGGAGGGAAGCTGTTGGGTGCCACGTTCGGCCACGGCGCGCGCGTTTTGGGTTGATGGGGTGGCGTCGCGTTTTGAGACCTGCAACCCGAGACTTTAAAACCCACTTCAGCTCCCACTCCCCCTTTCCCTCTGCTTTCCAACCCTTCTGGAATTAGGAATGAAAATACTAAGGGTGGTGAATTTTAAACCCCCCCCCCCCAGAAATAACACACGAAACATAAAGAATAGAGCGCGTGCTGCAGAGAATGGCCGACATCTCCAGATTCCCTGGAGGAGCCCCGTCCTCCTTGCAGCACATCTCTCCAGTCGAGACGTGTGATTCAGAAGTGCGAGGAAGTGTTAATAATTGATGGAGGTGGAAAAATCGTGGCGGGGGGGGGGGGGGGTTGGTGGGTGGGTCGCTGGTTTGCGGCTCGTGTGTGTGCGTAGGCGGTGTTCCGGCGCTTTGAATGAAGGCTGCTCCGTGCCGTAATTAGTGTAATATCAGGTTGCTCAGGAATGCGTCTAATTACCGAAAGCAAAGAAAGCGGAGATTAAAACAATGTTGCCGCGGTTTTAATTGATCTCGCCGCTCCTCAACGACGGCGACTACCGTAGCAGAGCTGAGCGAGGGACAGGAGCATGTGCAGGCCCTTCTGCGTTCCTTTGCCAGTCTTGCGTTGGAGCGCCGTCAGTGTTGGATCAGACAGGGTTTGGGGTGCAGCGTGTGATTCGTAGGTGCCAAGCCGAGATATTTCTCCGCTGTTTGTTTCCGTTTGTTATTTTTCTGGCTGCCAGAATGAAACTAAGGTGTCCTGCCAAACAGAGATGTCTCTGTTTTGTTTGTGTGTGTGTGTGTGTGTGTGTCCGCGTGTTGTTGTTTTTTTTCCCCATTTCTCCAGTGGTTTCTATTTTTGGACTTGATATTAGCTTGGTTTTTCTACTTCCCACTTCATAACAAAATGTTCTCGCTGTGTTTTGCAGAGCACTAAAGCGGAAAAAGAAGTCCTGCTCAGATCTGCAAAGTGCTACCTGGGCCTGAGGAGGAAGCTCAAACCTCCAACCTCCTTTCATGGGTGAGACTGAAACTCATGTTTTTTCCCCCCACATATATAGCATTAGTCTGGTCTTTTGGAGTGTGCTGTTGTTAAAGTTGTTGTGTTCATGTGCATGTCTGTGTGCACACCTACTCCCCCCCCCCGCCCAAGATATATTGCCTTTTCTCTTTTCTCAGATTTTCTCAACTCTGGGGGCTCTCCAAAATCCACTCTTGACCCCCTCAGTATTTGTCACCTTAATGAAATTGATTAAATGTAATTGCATTTTAACAAATACAAATTATCAAGCTCCCACTCTGGCGAATTGGAAAGAAACATTGTGGCCATTCTTTTTCTTTCTTTCTTTTTTTTTTAATGATCTGGTGTTATTATAATTTATGACTTGTGTCAGGCCCACAGCATTTCTTGTTGGCGAAACAAAGAGGAGGAAATTTGAGAGGATAAACTCCGTATTTCACATTTCCCAATTATCATCCCTCATAATTTTCCCCACGTCGGCGTTAGAGTCCGGGGGAAGCGTGAAAAATGAGTCCAGCGGCCGATTGCCTGCATTACCCGCGGTCCTTCAGGCAAGCAGAACTGGATAAGAGAGAGGGAGTGAGAGATAGATAGAGAGAGAGAGAGAGAGAGAGAGAGGCAGATAGAGTGAGAGAGAGCCAGATAGGGAGATAGCAGAAGGATGATACAGAGTGGGCAGCGGGAGAAGCGATAGTGTGAATAAGAGGGAGGACGGAGAGGGCCGCGGTGTCGGGGTGCTAGGATAGCTCATTAGGCCTGTTCTGGGGTTGGATCTGCCGCCGCGGGCTCTCTCTCTCTCTCTCTCTCTCTCTCTCTCTCTCTCTCTCTCTCTCTCTCTCTCTCTCTGTGTCTCGTTTGTTCTTCCCCCTCCTCAGCGCACATCCACAGCTGTGTTGGGTATCAGGGAAAGAGTATTCTCCAGTAAAGTGGTCTTTTCACCCAAAACTATAGTGTGTGTGGTGTGCATGTGTGTGTGTATCTTACGGCTCTAGTATTAAAGTTAGGGTAAGAATTGGACTCAGCATTATGGTTAAGTTCAAATTTGGGTTATTTATGGTCCAGTTTAGGGTTAAGATTAGTCAAACGGCACAACTGGCCGTGTCTGTGGGTGGGAAATCAGATGTGGGTATGTGTCCTGGTCGCTGCACTAGTGCCTCCTCTGGTCGGCCGGGGCGCCTTTTCAGGGGGGAGGGGGAACTGAGGGGAATAGCGTGATCCTCCCATGCGCTATGCCCCCCCCCCCCCCCCCGGTGAAACTCCTCACTGTCAGGTGAAAAGAAGCGGCTGGCGACTCCACATGTATCAGAGGAGGCATGTGGTAGTCTGCAGCCCTTCCGGGATCGGCAGAGGGGGTGGAGCAGCGACCGGGACCGCTCAGAAGAGAGGCGTAATTGGGCGGGTGAAATTGTGGAGAAAAGGCGGGGGTGAAATCCAGTGGTTCATATTGTGATGTGTGTAAACCCATGGCTGCACAGGCATAACAAGTCAGCATCGGGTCGGTCCCAATGCAAGATGGTCAAAGCGGGCCCCTGCCTGCCCACTACTGCCAGACATAACATAAGATCATGTCAGTAGCGAATGAAAGAAGTGAAAGCATGCAGCTTTAAAACAGCCAGAAACAATGAAATGTGTTGCACAGTTGACGCCTAAGTGAAATGATCACTAGGAGACCGCCGTGCTATGGAGGAGGAGTCATGACAGCAAGGCCAAGATAGCAATAGACTAGCCTACTTAACAAAAACTGGTGTTGGAGCACCATAACAGATGCAAACAGAATCGGTGACCGTGCACCTGCGTGGTGACAACATCATTCATGTCTGCACACAGGCCTTATACTCACAAAACACACATGGTCAGGTTGATTATTAGTCAAATAAATTATCAATAACTTCTAATTACATCACAGGAGCCCTCTCTGGGCTTTTCGCTTTGTGAAGTCTTGACACTTCACCAGCTAGCTAGCTCCTCTGTGTGGCTTTTGCTACGCAGTAGTACCGACGCATGTCCATAATTACATGCGGGCACATTTTTGAACATAATGTGTACCGTAGACATGGTGCTCGAGAGCCTTGACACGCTAGTGGCGAGATTAAGAGAGGTCCGTGTGTGCAGGCCCTAAACTGCTGTGGGCCCCAGTGCTGCTGCATTACCTGCATATAAGGTGGTTTTGCCTCTGCCCGACCATTAGATGGCGGTGTTATACTCTATCTTCAGCCATTTGACTCTTCCACTCCAGCGTAACAGCGTAAACCGAGACAGGAAGTAGCAGAAACACAAAGAACACGGACCTATGAAATCGCGATATATTGCCCGGCTTGCAGGATCGCGATATATTGAACTGTAACCCGTGTATCGTGATGCGTGTCATATCGCCAGATTCATGCCAATACAGCCCTACTTCAGTTTAAGGGTGGGAGATGGGTTTTCATGAATTTTCTGCCCCCACGAAGATGGAAAAATAAGCGCACACATATCCCATCTCTTGTTCATCTTGTGTGGGAGTGTGAGGCGATGGTCCTACATCGCTCCGCTGCAAACGGTTAACCTGCATGCATGGCCATTAATGTACGACAGGCTATTAGTTGCAAAACTTATCCCGATTCTGCTTGTGGCAGGCTGCTTCTTGTGATTCTGTTTCTCTGCCCAAACAAAGTACTTCCAGGCTTTGATGTATGGCAGCTACCTTATGTGTTCTCCACCCTGGCCCGCAGCATATTGAGGTCTGCCCATGCATAAACATGTGGGCTGGGAATGTGCTGATTAACTTAATGCATTCTGCTGTTTGGAGACCCGCATCTCCAGTGAACTTTTTCCTTTCTGAATTTTGATGACAAAGGTTGTGACCCGCTGCTAACTTGTAAACGTTGGCTTCACAGAGCTTTTTTTATTCTTTCTCTCGGTTTTTCTTGTCTCCTACTTTCACATAGTTTCCGTGACTTCGCTCACAAAAATCAAGGACACGGACACTTAGATTCTAATTTTGGCTCGCAGAAATTTACTGTCTTTTCTCCTTCTCATTCTTCTGACAGCTGGGGCTTCACGGTCTACACCGACAAACAGCAATGGTGAGTTTTTCCTCAGAGTCTCTTAGACAACGTTATGTGTAACGTCACCTTTCACTCCCACCTAAAATGTCAGTACAACAGACTAAATGTGAGGCGCTGAGTTTAAAAAGTCAAAGTTCATGGACCCTGGGATTATTTACCTGGGCCGGTAATGGCAGCCTCAGTGCCATTTGAAATCCATGAATGATGGGAAGATTATTCAGTCTTCGTTCCAACCCTCACCTATGGTCATGAGCTTTGGGTAGTGACCGAAAGGGTGAGATCGCGGATACAAGCGGCTGAAATGAGTTTCCTCCGTAGGGTGTCTGGGCTCAGCCTTAGAGATAGGGTGAGGAGCTCGGACATCCGGAGGGAGCTCGGAGTAGAGCCGCTGCTGCTTTGCGTCGAAAGGAGCCAGTTGAGGTGGTTCGAGCATCTGATTAGGATGCCTCCTGGGTGCCTTCCTTTGGAGGTTTACCGAGCACGGCCAGCCAACTGGGGAGAGACCCCGGGGTAGACCCAGAACTCGCTGGAGGGACTACATGTCCAGTCTGGCCATGGAATACTTTGGGATCCCCCAGGAGGAGCTGGAGGGCGTTGTTTGGGAGAGGGGTGTCTGGAGTGCCCTACTTAGCTTGCTGCCACCGCGACCCAACCCCGGAGAAGCAGCTGATGATGAATGAATATATATATATATATATATATATATACACACACACACACACACACATATATATATATATGTGTGTGTGTGTGTGTGTATGTATATATGTGTGTGTGTGTGTGTGTGTGTGTGTATATATATATATATATATATATGTGTATGTGTGTGTTTATATATGTATATGTATACACACTATCCATGTTATTATTTTCGTCGTCTTGCTCGTAGTCGACGAGGAATATTTTTCCTTCTATAATGTCTTGACACAAATCAAGAGCTGTGATCCAAAATGAATTTTGAAACTAACTGACGCCTGCCTAAATGAAATTGCTGATGTGAGAGGAATCTCAAAATGAGCACTTGGAAAATTTAACTAAACATGGCGTTTACCAACAGAGGTTGATTTATTTATTTATTCATTTATCTTTTTGGCTCGAGGGGCATTTTGCATAAAGGAATAAAGCCATAGCAATGCAGTTTTAATTTTAAAAGGATGATGCGTGTTTCTTCTTCTTTTTTCTGACTTGGGTTCGGATCAGAATTTGGCAATTTGTTATGCTGTCCCAGCTGTCCTTGTGGCTGCTTTGGTGAATTCATCATAGCTGACTAATAATTATCATAGCTAACTAATAATGGGGTGTGTAATAGTTATAATAACAAAGACAATAAGTAGACACAATAAATAAATAAATATATAAATGTATATGTATGTATATATGTGTATATATATGTGTGTGTGTGTGTGTGTGTGTATACACATATCAACTAATGAGGAGCAGATATTCCACTCCTCATCAGTTGAGCACTCAATACCATTGACAGTTTTGGGAAAAAAACGCTATATATATATATATTTACTATGTGTGTGTGTGTGTGTGCATGTGTATGTATATATAGGCGGCATGGTGGCGCAGTGGTTAGCATGGTCGCCTCACAGCAAGAAGGTCCTGGGTTCGAGCCCCAGGGTAGTCCAAACTTGGGGGTCGTCCTCTGTGTTGAGTTTGCATGTTCTCCCCGTTTCTGCGTGGGTTTCCTTCGGATGCTCTGGTTTCCTCCCACAGTCTAAAGACATGTAGGTCAGGTGAATCGGCCATACTGAATTGTCCCTAGGTGTGAATGTGTGTGTATGTGTGTGTGTGTGTGTGTGTGTGTGTGTGTGGGGGGGGGGGGGTCCTGTGATGGCCTGGCGGCCTGTCCAGGGTGTCTTCCTGCCTGCCACCCAATGACTGCTGGGATAGGCTCCAGCACCCCCGCGACCCTAAGAGCAGGATAAGCGGTTTGGATAATGGATGGATATATATATATATATATACACACACACACACACAGTCGTTGCAAAGCTGAACAGGCAACATGTCACAAATTACCAATCAGCTTATATTAGTGATGGGCATCCATGTACCATGGAGGACCAGGATCAGTTGCACTGTCTGGTTGAAGGTACGCTAACTGGTGAAGTTAGCTGATGCCGTAATTGGCCGGAATGAAAATCTGCACACTTTTGGCCTCCAACAGCAGATGGCTGCCCACTGTTGGCCTAGATAGTCCCTGACTAATAGCAGATGCAGATGAGCACCTTACCCACACAGATAAATGTAAACACGGGCTAAAGGCATGCAGCCCACATATTGTCATTTAAATTACAGTGCTTAGTGAACATTAGCTCCAACTGCCCCCTCAGAAGGACCCACTGCCAGTTCTGTGAATTGTGCCGTCCAAATGGTCACATGGTTTAAAAGGGAACGCAAGTGAAAATGAGTGACTGATGGGGCCAGATCCAAGCCAGTGTTTTCCATCTGCAGGCTGTTCTACTGTGAGGAGAAAGACGCTCAGATCGACTGGGTGACTGCCATCATCAGGATGAAGGTGAGTGGGCTTTTGTAAGACAGGGTGCAACGCGGCGGTTTGTGGAATAAGAACGATAAATGCATTCAACAAAACGTCCTGTCAGGGACGTGTCACCGAGCTGCTAAGGATTACCTAATGAACGGGGCGAGATGGTTGTGCACTTAAGTTTGCACGGTAGATTGCTGCCTGAGAGACCATCTTTAACGAACCCCATCTCAGAAGAAGGAAGAGAAGATAAATCATATTTCACCCCAAATCATCCACTTCCATTGTACAGTAGGGCAAATAAAATGCATAAACAAGGGGAGTACTGTGACGTTTTCGAGGTCACTCAGCAATGGCATAAATCATTTTATGTGGAAAAGTCTCTTCGCTGTGAGAGTAAGGTCAGCACGGCTGTAATAGTCACATTGCCGTACTTGGCTGCGAGATACAGCAAAGTGTTGTCGCTGTCAGTCGCTGACACAGCACATACAACATAAATAATGCACCGCAACGCAAACATGAGGAGAAAAGCCACAGATGTCTCACATTCACTTCTTCATTTCTCTCTGCCGTGCACACATGCTCCCCCCTGCCTCCTCGTGCACACGCTCCCCCCTGCCTCCTCGTGCACACGCTCCCCCCTGCCTCCTCGTGCACACGCTCCCCCCTGCCTCCTCGTGCACACACGCTCTCCCCTGCCTCCTCGTGCACACACGCTCCCCCCTGCCTCCTCGTGCACACGCTCCCCCCTGCCTCCTCGTGCACATGCTCTCCCCTGCCTCCTCGTGCACACGCTCCCCCCTGCCTCCTCGTGCACACGCTCCCCCCTGCCTCCTCGTGCACACGCTCCCCCCTGCCTCCTCGTGCACATGCTCTCCCCTGCCTCCTCGTGCACACGCTCCCCCTGCCTCCTTGTGCACACACGCTCCCCCCTGCCTCCTCGTGCACACGCTCTCCCCTGCCTCCTTGTGCACACGCTCTCCCCTGCCTCCTCGTGCACATGCTCTCCCCTGCCTCCTCGTGCACACGGTCCCCCCTGCCTCCTCATGCACATGCTCTCCCCTGCCTCCTCGTGCACACGCTCCCCCCTGCCTCCTCGTGCACACACTCCCCCCCGCCTCCTCGTGCACACGCTCTCCCCTGCCTCCTTGTGCACACGCTCTCCCCTGCCTCCTTGTGCACACGCTCCCCCCTGCCTCCTCGTGCACACGCTCTCCCCTGCCTCGTGCACACGCTCTCCCCTGCCTCCTCATGCACACGCTGTCCCCTGCCTCCTCGTGCACACGCTGTCCCCCGCCTCCTCATGTACACGCTCTCCCCTGCCTCCTCGTGCAAACGGCTCCTCGTCTCTCCAGATATCCACCAACTCTCCTGTGCAGCTTCACGTATGCAGAGATGTTTTCTTCTCTTCTTCCAAACTAAATTGCTGCAAATTGAATTATAAATTATCACAATCATCGTGAACCACACTAGCCCCCCCCCCCCGCAGGTTCTGCTGTGGTGCACTTTCAGCAAAGCCAAAAGATGGATTTCATGGAAACACGGCCGTTGCAATGTTGTATTTGTATGCTTGGCACATTGCGTTTGCATTAGCCTTTCGGCTCAGCTTTCTTTATGGGAACGCATCTCCTGCACATTGTTGTTTACGCTGGCACTTCCTGTAAAAGCCTTTTAGTGCACTTGTTTGAGTTAGCAAGTAAAAATAAATAAATAAAAGGGGGTGTAATTTTAGAGCAAGACTGATGTGAAAGTAAAGCAAATGTTTGAGAGTTATTGTGATTTCTGTAAGAGTTTAAACATCGCTTATTGCAGCAGGCTCGGTGAATGTACCCCCCCCCCCTTAACCTTTGGAGACTCTCTTCGCTCTGCAGCAACTCAACCTATAGCTGAGCAGACTACAGCTGGCTAAAAATATTAGGCTTCCACCCCCCCAAAGCCGCTAAGTACCGGGATTGTCAGTTTCTAAAACAGGGCTTCTGGGAAGGACATGGGAAGGGCACTGAGAGAGAGAGAGAGCAAACAAAGAGCACTTCAATGTTCTTGATTTCCTTTCTCTTACCTGTTAGCAAGAATTCTGCTCAGACAGTTTCCATAGCAACTGGCGACAGAAGACTTGTTTTTCTTTTAAAGTGAGGTTGGATGTGCGGCGATGGTGATGAGAGTTGTTGTTGTGGGGGGCGGGTGGGTGGATGCAGGGTTTTGGGGTTGGAGGTGTTGTAGTGCATGCAAGGTCCAAAGACAGATGCTAGCAGCCATGAAGTGAGGATGTGTTTAAAGGGAGACAGTTACCGGGTGTTGAATAGATGGACGGACAGGTTGTCACGGGGACAAAGAGAGATTTCATTGTTGGAAAAAATTGCCGAGGCAGGAGATCAGACTGTAGTGAGACAGTTGTCAGGGCACAGAAGGTCACCGTCCTGTGATCCTTCAAGTTCAACCTAAAAAAATAAATAAAAAAACTCCACAAAAACCAATTACAATTGGGGAGAAAAAAATGGGGGGGATTAAGTAAACTACACTTAACATCATACAAGTGTGTGTGTGTGTGTGTGTGTTGAATCACCCTACACAACTTAACACAGACAAAAGTCTACACGTTTAAGACTGCAAATGTACGACATATGTATGACATATTGGAGACAAACCAAAACAAAGGATGGAAATTAAAAAGCCTCAAACTATCAGAACTACCACTGACATCATAACTGACATGCACTAACACAGACCGGCTTGCATTGCTGCGCTGCTTAATCCCTGACTCATTATCGCTTGTTTGTCTTCAGTACGGTTGCGACTTATGGACCAAGAGCGTCAACTCAGGACAGTCTGCAGTTCATAGTACCTCCAGAGGGGGCGCTGTCGCTGACGGCCACAGGGGTTCTCAGCCCAGCAAGCACAAAGACATCAAGCAGGTGAAGAGTGGGGGGTCTGATAACTTTCAAATAAGTGTAAATATTACTTTATGACAGATATTCTTAACATAAATACTTCTGTTAGTAGGCAGAACTTGTTGATATGTGTAGTTTATATTTTGTTTATATTTCATATTCAGCAACATGTGATTCACTGACCAGCTTGTCAGAGTTTATGAAAAACTAGCTGACTTGCCTTCTGAAATCATCAAATTGTGATTCAGGAAAGTTTGTCGGCTGAAGCCGAAAGGAAAAGTTGGAGATATAGTTTCCCATGTCTCTAACAAGTGATCTTCGTTACAGCGACATGATTTTATTTAACGTGTAAACTTTTAACCACGTGGGCGATGCTCTTCACTAAATTTGATCATTTTCTGCTGTTGCTCCATATGAGTGTACCTTGTGAAAGCTGATGCAGTTTAACATCCAGGCACTTATCTTCTTTTTTTTTTGTTGCCCAAAGCCGGCAAAGAAGGGGGTTTCTCTTGGTGACGCCAACCCAAGGATGAGTCAGGACGCCAACCTATACCTTACGACCGGCACGTTGCCCAACCCTCTGAAGTCCAAAGACAAGGCGGCGCCCAGAAGAGCCTCCGTGGGAGTTTGCCGACCAAATCTCCCTGCATCATCATCATCCTCGACAGCACTCCCAGCGGCCAAGAGTTTAGCCGTTCCCCCTCGGAGTGCCGCCAAGAGTCCCAACAGGAGGCCGGTGCCGGGAGGGGAGGCCATGATGCCCCCCAGCCTCCTGAATGAACTCAACTCGGTGCTGAACAGGACTGGACGGAGCACCAAGGACGACAACTCCTAGAGAGATGGACAGATAGAGTGGTAAAGGAAAATTACAGGGTGTGAGGGAGGAGAAGATGTCCTGCTGAGTGACAGAGGAAAGAAGGGGTGTAGCGCAAAGACGAGGGGGAGAACAGAGGGGGGAGTTTTTAAAGGATAATTCTGACTTCTAACAAACTCAGTTTTATTTTCATTGTTTTTGCCAATCAAGCATATCGGTTATGATATCATTTTATATCGGCTTCATTTTGGAGACTTTAGATACAGGGTCAACACAGCATTACAACGGCATCTTAGCACGTGGCAAGTGAACACAAGCATCAGATATGTTTCATCAAGTTTAATTTAACCCACTTATCCATCCATCCATCCATCTATCCATCCATTATCCCAACCGCTTATCCTGCTCTCAGGGTCGCGGGGATGCTGGAGCCTGTCCCAGCAGTCATTGGGCGGCAGGGGAGACACCCTGGACAGGCCCCCAGGCCATCACACAGGACCCACACACACACACACACACACACACACAAACGCACATTCATACCTAGAGACAATTTAGTACGGCCGATTCACCTGACCTACATGTCTTTGGACTGTGGGAGGAAACTGGAGCCCCTGGAGGAAACTCACACAGACATGGGGAGAACATGCAAACTCCACACAGAGGACGACCCCCAAGGTTGGACTACCCCAGGGCTCGAACCCAGGACCTTCTTGCTGTGAGGCAGCCGTGCTAACCACTGGGCCACCATGCTGCCCACCAAATTATCTAAACCACAAATTCGGAAAGGAAAACAACAGTGCTAGTTAAAATGTCCAATATCATCAGTGGTCAATCACATTGGTCAGCTACTTCCTGGTTCAACTTGCAGGAAGTAGCAGCATATACTTAGGTAGTAGTAACCATCCATTAACTATCCAGTCAACACACAGAGAAGTCCTAGATAATGGGAAATTATGTACACACTCTAATTGAGGTAATAAGGATTTTTTTTCCCTTTTTTGTCATTGTTATTGTCCAAAGTCCGATCACCTCACAGCAAGAAGGTCCTAGATTCAAACCCTGGGGTTGTCCAACATTGGAGGTCATTCCGGGTCGTCCCCTGTGTGGCGTTTGCATGTTCTCCTCGTGTCTGCGTGGGTTTCTTCCTGGTGCTCCGGTTTCCTCCCACAGTCCAAAGACATGTAGGACAGGTGAATCGGCCGTACTAAATTGTCCCTAGGTGTGAATGTGTGTGTTGGCCCTGTGATGGACTGGCGGCCTGTCCAGGGTGTCTCCCCACTGACTGCTGGGATAGGCTCCAGCATCCCCATGACCCTGAGTAGGATAAGCAGTTTGGATAATGGATGGATGGATATTGTCCAAAGGACAGGTTTAAGGTGGTCCCATGTGCAAAATCTCCAAAATGAAGCTCGTGAGTAAAACGGCATCATCACCGATTTACACGTCGGCAAAAACCACAAGTAGTCCCAGGTTGTAAAAAAACAGAATTATCCTTGACGTTACATGGAAAAAGGAGATTATGGGAGTAAGAGTTTGTACTTTTTGCCAAGAAGGTATGGGCTCCTTAATACTTCTTTCAGGCCTGGATAATATCAAGGGGCACACAAGGATATGTGGAGAACAGGTACAGCAAATGCTGGAGGTCATTCATGCCTGAGCTGACCCAAGGCCCCGCAACAGTGATTTATATGGCGCTCTTTCAAACGACAGAACATTACAAAAATATGTTCTTCTGTTAAACCTTGGAGTAGTGCAAAAATACCCTGGTCTTTTTTTAAAACAAAGAAAATTACAACACATTTCCAAACGGCCCGGTTCTGTTTCTGCATCTGCTCTTGAAGTGCACTGATGTTGTATGGGATGCTGTCTAAACTAGATCACATTTGTCATGGAAAATGGTAGTCTTTATTTTTTCCTTAGTACATATAAGGAAAATACCAATGGAGTTTTTTTTTGTCTCACTCAACTCCATTATTTTTCTATCAGACCCCTTAAAACCACTGTTGAACACAGACTGTTACAGCATATATTAATTCAAAGTCACTCAAAGCCAGACACATGATACCCATAAATCCATCTAAGACGTTTTCTTTGTCAATCTGAAGCAGAGCTTGAAATGAAAATATATTAAATCGGTCCCAAGTTGAATCAGAAACGTAATGTTGAGCCTTTCTGTCAAAGTTGTGCTCTCGGGAATGTGGTTCTGAGGATAATTTCAGACATTATAATGTTCTCTGAGATGTTGTATAAGACCTGGAGTTTGTGAGCGTGCATGTGTGTGATGAGTAAGTAGAAGAGCGAAACAAGTCGTTTTTTTATCGGATAGGAAATGACGGACTTTTTACAGCAATCTGTCTTTCACTGAATGAAATGAAATTGTAAAATATGACACCACTGTTTCTCTCACATCCTTTTATATGTGTGTGTATATATATATATATCAAGCAGTCAATATATCTAAATAGCGATGTGCCTTTTATATTCCTACAGATAAATTTCCCATTGCATATCTTGTTTTGTTTTTTTGTTTTTGATTTTTTATGGAAATGCATTTCTTTAACATTCAGGAAGATTATTTTTTTAAAATATGCTGAAAATCATGCTTCATCGGTCATTTCAAGCAAAATCTTACTTACAAAACAGCTACACATATATAAAAAATATCATTTTATTTTACGGAGGCTATGGAGGAGGACTTCTGGTCGGCCTCAAGGAAGTTCTGGCAAACCATCTGGCGACTCAGGAAGGGGAAGCAGGTCTTGACTCAGGCTGTCTTCAGCCGGGGAGGGGAACTGTTGACCCGGACTGGGTCGAGCGATGGAAAGAACACTTTGAGGAGCTCCTGAACCCGACTAACACGTCCTCAGTGGAGGAGGTAGAGTCTGAAGACTCAGAGGAAGCCCCACCCATATCCCTGGCAGAGGTCTCTGAGGTAGTTAAAAAGCTCCTCGGTGGTTAGGCGCCGGGTGTGGATGAGATTCGCCCTGAGATGCCGAAGGCTCTGGACATTGTTGGGCTGTCTTGGTTGACACACCTCTTCAGTGTCGCGTGGAGGTCGGGGACAGTACCTGTGGAGTGGCAGACTCAGGTGGTGGTTCCCATATTCAAAAAAGGGGACCAGAGGATGTGCTCCAATTATTGGGGCATCACATTGCTTAGCCTCCCTGGGAAAGTCTACTCTAGGGTGCTCAAAAGGAGGCTCCGACCAATTGTCGAACCTCAGATCCAGGAGGAACAATGCGGATTCTGTCCTGGCTGTGGAATAACGGACCAATTCTGTACCCTTGCGGAAGTGCTGAGGGGGGCATGAGAGTTTGACCAGCCAGTCTACATGGACTTGGAAAAGGCTTACAACCGTGTACCCCGGGGCACTCTGTGGGGGGTACTGCAGGAGTATGGGGCACCGGGGCAGTTGCTACAAGACATCTTATCCTTGTATAACCAAAGTGAGAGCTGTGTCTGCATTCTTGGCACAAAGTCAAACACGTTATCGGTGGGTGTCGGACTCCGCCAAGGTTGTCTCTGATTCTGTTTGTGATATTCATGGACAGGATCTCAAGGCGCAGCTATGGTGAGGAGTGTGTCCATTTTGGGAACCTCAGAATTGCATCTCTGCTCTTCGCAGATGATGTGGTTTTGTTGGCTTCATCAGAACGTGACCTCTGGTGCGCACTGGGGCAGTTTGCAGCTGAGTGTGAAATGGCCAGGATGAGAGTCAGCACCTCCAAGTCTGAGGCCATGGTTCTCTACCGGAAAATAGTGGATTGCTCCCTCCGGGTTGGGGATGAGTTGCTGCTCCAAGTGAAGGAGTTCAAGTATCTCGGGGTCTTGTTCATGAGTGAGGGTAGGATGGAGCGGGAGATTAATCGACGGATTGGTGCAGAATCAGCAGTAATGCGGACGTTGTACCGGACCGTTGTGGTGAAGAAGGAGCTGAGCCGGGAGGCAAAGCTCTCAATTTACCAGTCAATCTTCGTTCCAATCCTCACCTATGGTCATGAGCTTTGGATAGTGACCAAAAGGGTGAGATCGCGGATACAAGCGGTTGAAATGAATTTCCTCCGTAGGGTGTCTGGGCTCAGCTTTAGAGATGGGATGAGGAGCTCGAACATCCGGAGGGAGCTTGGAGTAGAGCCACTGCTCTTTCGCATCGAAAGGAGCCAGTTGAGATGGTTCGGGCATCTGTTTAGGATGCCTCCTGGGCGCCTTCCTTCCGGCCAACTGGGAGGAGACCCGGGGTAGACCCAGAACTCGCTGGAGGGACTACATGTCCACTCTGGCCTGGGAACGCCTTGGGATCCCCCAGGAGGAGCTGGAGGGCATTGCTGGGGAGAGGGATGTCTTGAGTACCCTACTTAGCTTGCTGCCACCGTGACTCGACCCTGGAAAAACAGCTGAAGATGAGATAATTTAATTTTTATATTAGATTGAATGCTGTTTTTTTTCCCTTTGACGGCCCCCTTGTTGCAGGGTCTGCTGTGTGTGTGTCTATGTTGCCGTGCAGGTTCCTTTTGGGTGGAGTTCCTCAGAGCACCTGACTAGTCTCCCTAGAGTATTTAAGACCTGGGTGTCCCCCTTCGTGCTCTCAACTCTCCATTCGTCCGGCACCGCTTTCTTGTTTGGTTGGCTTTCAGCCATGTTACTAGTTTAGGTTTTACATTGTACAACACCCTCTTTTCATCACCTAACCACTCATCCATCTGCTGACAAACTGGCAACCCTGACTAACACTCCTCGTAACTTTAGTATGTTTTTGGGTTATTGTATGTTAATGAACCTGTACACATTTCAGTTTAAAAACCGTGTACCGCCCGTTTTTGTCATGGCGTGATGAGTCAGGTCATGACACCCATTATTGAAATGTAAGTATAAACTGACAGTCTAAAGTCATTCAATGTTGTTGAATAATGTATAGCAGTCTGAAAATGCACACATAGGCAATTGTCTCACAGGTACCTCCATGAAAAATTCATTTTAACATTTTATTTTTCATTATGTCTTATGTACCAGCTGCTTGTCCTTTGTTTCAAGTCTTTTTTATTTTAGAATGATGGAGCTACCACATTTCAACATTTATGGTCTGAGAATGGTGAATGAAGGGTTTTTTTTTCCCGCTCTGTGCAAATATGTATGTATCCCAGTACCTCTGCCCATATTGGTCTAGAGAGTAGTTTTTATTACTAGTGCATTTATGGATTCATGTCAAGTACTTTTCATGCTGCCACATGCCAAAGACACATTAAATATTCATTTCTGCTTTGTGGAAACGTGTTGTTGGTTCAATTTACTGTGGTCTGTTTGCCGGGCCTTAAACTGCCTATATCCCATCACACCAAAACCCTGTCGAACCAAAAAAAAAATATCATACCTCTGCATACTCAGCGGCAGAAAAGAAGTAGAAATGACATTTTCTGGAGAAATGTGTGGTATTATGAACTGAATTGTGACATTATCTGTCCTCTTCTCTCTAGGACATTCTGCTGTTCATTTCCCTGGGGGGATTTATCTTGCACAAAAAAAGTGAAACCTATCAAAAAGTTTAAATAATATCAAAAAGGTTGAATACACCGCTACATCTCCTAGCACAGTTACACAGTTTAAAGTTGTAACAAATCCAGTAACCAGATTTAACTTGTAATTTCTAAAAACCTTAGACAAGGCATAATACCATTTTATTTGTAATTGACTATATTGTTTATTCATAACTTAATCTATAACTTTTCTCAACTGTCTCAACAACTGTTAAGGGGCGTGGTCTAGTCCTGATTAATATTAATGAGTTGAACTTTGAGTGACCAGTACAGGCAAGGGTTGGTGGAAGAGGTTGGCGGGGTGTCATATTTTGATCTGATCTTATTGTCTGTATGTAAAATAGTGTGTCTGATGACACGAGTATCATTAAAAGGGATCTGCTGAGAGAAGCTGAAGTTGGGCAAACCCTTTTAAAAATAGAAAAAAAGTGGATTCTACCTTTTCAGTAGAACGAGACAGGAGAAAATGCGTGGCAATCAAAACGATTGAAAACATACACGTGTTCCCTTGTTCACACGCGCCAAATGTGCGTGCGCAGATTGTGAAGCAAAAAGGGGCCACGACTCTTGTGTTTGTAAACGTTACTACGTCCATTTTGAAGACGTCATCACGGAGAAATTGATTTAAAACGAAACGCCCCAGAGTTGTTGCGCTGTCGGTTGTACAAATCATAAAGATGGTAAAAACAAGCATCTGCATTTTTATCGCGTGCCAAAAGGGGAAATGCCAATCGAAAAATGAAGACAGGCGTGGATTATGGCGATCCGTCGGGAGGACTGGAAGACGTGGTCAGAAGAGCAAATATCCAACGCGACGATATGCGGGGAGCATTTCATATCTGGTAGGTATCCGTTTCATAAGTACTGTGACTGAACATATTGTAGCGAATTCGGGGGGCAACCACAGGAACTGCCGCTGCCGGGACGCGAACCCGTACCTCCCGCACCGCGGTTGCCTTTAGTCGAGCGGTTAGCGATGTCTCCCGCGGTGCTGGAAATACGGGTTCGCGTCCCGGCTGCGGCAGTTCCCGCGGGTGCCCCCCGAATTCGCTACAGTACGTAATTAACCACTCTAAATGTGATACTGTCCTAGTAGAGCAGCTGCCAAACCAAAGTTTGTTGTTAAATGCATAGCCTTCCGCAAGTTTGAAAACAATTCCATCAGCTTTCTTGTGTCATGTGTGAGGTCATGATATGACTGCAGCCTCGATCTCATAACCGTACAAACAGTTCAACTTTTGTTGAATACAAACAATTCAACTGTACAAACTACGAGGGCTTACCTTTGATTTGATGAAGCAAAACTTGTTTTCCTTCGATAGCGGATGGTAAAAGCAGTCTTGGACATGTTCACCTACAAAGTAATTGTATGCTTATGAAGACTTGTGTGCCTTCCTTGATTCTTTGGTAAATATACTTGGTGTGTCTATGAGGTGTTCAGTCATCCCTCCAGCCGATGTTGGGCAACTTCGTGATCTCACTTGTCCACTGAGCTTCAGCAGCACAAACGGATCGGGAGGTTTTTCTCCAGGGCTTAGCACGAGTTTCGACTCGCGATGCTTTCCGTCTTCCTAGCTTAGACCTTCAACATATTCTGAGATTTCCATTTTCTCAAATTTCTAACTTTTCTCCGTTTAATTTGAAGTTTTGCACGCTTTCATCTGTGAGTTTCATAGGTGCGCACGTTGTTTCTCGGCCATGTTTTGTCACACGTTCTGCGCGCGCATCTTGTTTACGACGCAGCTTTACGTCACGCGATAAGGGTCTATATTGGTCTTTCGCGTTCCGGCCTCCCACCGCTCCAGGGACTCTCGCGTGTCCGTTCGGTCTGGCCCCTGCAAAAGTGATTGTAACCCCGGTGCCCTCGGCGAGTGCCGTCGCATATGCTGCAGTACCTGCCGCCGGGCCTCAGAGCGTATAAAGGTCGTCGTGTGGCGTGGGGGAGAGCGCGGCAAAACGAAGTGATCAAGGACGCCATGATGAGGGCCGACAACGACCGCG